>NW_024080543.1:778950-806249 GCF_014754425.2 Oryx dammah
TTGCTGTGGGGCATTGGCCCAGGGTGCACAGGCTTCTGTAGCCGTGGCACAAGGGCACAGTAGTTAACGGCTCCCAGTTGAGGATGAGAAACCACCAGGGATGATGTCAGCAGGGAAATGCTTCAGTCAAATGCGTGTCCTGGGAATGTCACGCTGGCAGCAAGGTGAAGAAAGACTTACTGAGTCAGGAGATGATACAGGAAACTGGTGCAGATGAGAGATGGTAAGGATCTGAACCGGGGTCATGCCTATCCTAATGGGCAACAGATCATGCATTTAAGAACCATTTCTGAGACAAAAAATGCCAGGACTTGATGTTAGAAGTATGAGAGGAGGCAGAGGGAGGTTTAGAGATTTCTGAAAAAACGAGGAGTGTTGAGATCCAGTTAAGAGTTTTAAGCTTTAAACTTGAAAGGGGATCCGGAAGACTGTTGCAGGGAAGGGGATGTGTGTATTCAGTCATGTCTGACTCTTTGAGACCCCATGGACTGTAGCCCGCCAGGCTCCTCTGTCCGTGGGATTTTCCAGGTGAGAATACTGGAGTGGGGTGCCATTTCCTCCTCCAGAGGCTCTTCCTGACCCAGGGATCAAGCTCATGTCTCCTTCATTGCAGTATGATTCTTTACCACTAAGCCAGCTGGGAAGAAGACAGCTTCACTAAATAAGGGAAGGGGGTTTTTCTTAGGCCAAAACAAAGATAACACTCAAACTCTGAGAATAAGAACCAGCACTAAGCCGCCAAATTGGCCTAAACATATATATATACACACACATATACATACATACATAAAATTTAGACTTTGTTGCAGCAATGCTGTTTCCCAGCAGAACATTCTTCTGCTCTAAAGTCATGAACAAAATTACAGATTTCTCAGTGTAACCAGATCCCAACTTCCTGTTTGAAAGCTTCCTATCTTTCCACAGGCTCAAAAACAAGCTCCAGCTGGCCTGATAAAATTAAAATTGCTCTTTAGGTGCAAAGAGTCACCGTTTTTGCTGTGCTGCACAGAATGTAGTTTTGCTGCTGTGATTCATTGGGCAATTTGCTGGGGACAGGGGGGTGGGGGGACTTGTAAACCGGGACACTAGCTTTGTGTCTCCTATTTGTTACCTAATAATGGGGAGAAAGAATTCTGGTCTTTCCAGTTTGCTGGGCTTCCCTGGTGGCTCAGACAGTAAAAAAAATCTGCCTGCAATACGAAAGACCTGGGTTTGATTCCTGGTTTGGGAAGATCCCCTGCAGAAGGAAATGGGAACCCACTCCAGCATTCTTGCCTGGAAAATCTCTTGGACAGAGAAGCCTGGTGGGCTACAGTCCATGGGGTCACAAAGAGTCGGACACGACTGAGCGACTAACACACGCTTCCGGTTTGCTAGTACGTGCTCAAATCTCCCACCCATTTACACCTCTATAGTTCACACAACTCAGATGTTCTACCCACTCGCTAGTTTCCAAATGCCCGTGTGTGTCTTTCCTGTGATAACTCCCGGGCTCCCAACCCTATTGCCAATATAAGGCCCATTTTAGACAGACTGAATAGGGCTAGCTTGAACTTCCAGTGCTATGATGAATAAGAATGGTGGGAATAGGTGTCTTTGCCTTGTTCCTGATCTTAAGGTAAAAGTATTCAGTCTTTCACTTTTAAAATAATGATATTAGTGACAGGGTTTTTTGTGCATTTTCTTTATCAAATTAAAATAATTCTCCTCTATTCCTAATTTGCTGAGAATTTTTATCATAAATAAGTATTGGATTTTGTCAAATGCTTTTTCTGCATCAATTGATAAGATCACATGATTTTCTTCTTTAGTCTATTGACATATTGGATTACATTAATTGATGTCTGAATATTGAACCAGGTCTTACATACCCGGAATACATTGTAGTTGGTCGTGACATGTGATTCTTTTCATACATTGCTGGATTCATTTACTAATATTTCACTAAAGATTTTTGTATCTCAATTTATGAGAAATATTGGTATGCAGTTTTCCTTTTTTTGTACAGTCTGGTTTAATATTTATCATAGTAATACCACATAAAAACACATTGACAAGGGTTTCTTTCTATTCTGTTTTTCTGGAAGGGATTATGTAAACTTGGTATTAATTCTTCTTTAAATGTTTGGCAAATTTCTTTACTGAAACTGTCTGGGCATGGAGATTTCTTTGGGGGGAGCCTTATGTTACAAATTAAAGCTTCCCAGGTGGCGTGAGTGGTAAAGAACCTGCCTGCCAATGCAGGAGACATAAGAGACGTGGGTTCGATCCCTGGGTTGGGAATATCCCCTGGAGGAGGGCATGGCAACCCACTCCAGTATTCTTGCCTGGAGAATCTCCATAGACAGAGGAGCCTGGCAAGCTATAGTCCCTAGGGTCTCAAAGAATCGGACACAACTGAAGCGACTTAGCGCACACATATTACAAATTAAAAATTTTTAGTGGTTATAGGAACCTTTAGCAGCCTATTAAATCTTGACTGAATGGTGGTAGTTTGTGGGTTTTAAGGAGTTAGTCCATTTCTTTAATGTTATCAAACTTACAAGCACAAAGTTGCATTATTCTCCTATTATCCTTTTAATGGCTGCAGGATCTATAGTAATATCCTCTGTTTTATGCCTGATGTGGCTGATTTATGTGTTTTCATCTTGTATCTTTGTCAGTCCTGATAAAGGTTTATAGCTTTATTGAAGAAGCCAGCTTTTTGTTTCACTGATTTCCCTGTATTGTCTTCCTGTTTTCAGTGGTATTTATTTCTGCTCTTATCTTTGATACTTTATTTTTCCCTCTTGCTTTGTGTTTATATTGCTCTTGTTTTTCTAGGTTTTTATTTATTTATTTTTGGGGGGTAAGAATCCAGATTATTGATACCTATTATCGTCTCTGATGTTTTAGGTACTATAAATTATCCTTTCAGCATGGCTTAAGATATGCCTCACATATATGGGTATGTTGTATTTTTATTCAGTTCTGTGTATTCTTAAAAGAATTTTCCTTTGCGACTTCCTTTTTAATCCATGTGTTATTTAAAAGTGTGTGTCTTAATTTCTAAGTATTTTGAGATTTTCCTACTGTTGTTTACTGTTGATGAGTTTTAGTTTGACTCCATTATGATTAAATAATATACCCTGTATGATTTCAGGTATTTAACATTTGTTGAGGCTTGTTTTATGGCCCAACTGCCATATATATATGTGTGTACTGGTGCTAGGTCACTTCAGTCGTGTCCAACTCTTTGTGACCCCATAGACTGTAGCCCATCAGGCTCCTCTGTGCATGGGATTCTCCAGCAAGAATACTGGAGTGTATGGCCACGCCCTCCTCCAGGGGATCTTCCTGACCCAGGGATCAAACCCACATCTCTTATGTCTCCTGCATGGCTTCTTTTACCATTAACGACATCTGGGATGCCTATGTACATATATATATTAGTAAAATCAAAAGCAACTAGATAGACTACATGTGATACTCTGTTTTCATTTAAGATATTAAGATACATCAATGTGTCAGTTGATATATGTCTGTATAACTGGATTTTTTTTTTTAATGCTTTTGGTTGCAAGAGTCACATGCTGAATGGAAACTAACTTTAAGCAGCGAAGTCCGAGTTAACAAGTTTACATAACTGAGAAGTTTCAGAGTGGACCTGCTACTTTTGGGCGCAGCCGAATCAAAGGAGAGAAAGCCATTCTCTTGCTGTTCCTCCTTTGTCCCAGCTCTGTTTTCTCTATTAACTTTATTCTCACTCATACTTTCTCCACACAGTGTCTAAGATTGCTACCCACATTTCTTCACATGATGTTCCTATTTCAGATAATCCAGATAGTCTCTCCCCTGCCCCCCCCCCCGCTCCCGCCCACAGTGGCTTCAGGGAAACATCTGAGGGTGGCTCTGAGTTGCTGGGGCCTGTGTTGTGTCGTCATGCTACAGTCAGTCACTGTGGCCAGGGAAGAGATATTCTAATTGAGCAGATTGGATCACGGTCTGACTCTATGCACCATATGATTGACCAGCTCAGAAAGAGTAGAGTGGTGTTGGAAAACACAGTGGTGGCTAAAGAGCAACCCAAATCTTCTACAGCATCCTGAAGCCAAAAGATATTGTCACCCAAAATATATCTCCTCTTTTGTATACTTCAAGTAGAAATGATTTGAGTATGTGATGAGGCAATAACAGTACGAAACCAAAATGAATCCCCTCTTATATAGGCATCTTTAACAGCCATATTTATTCTCTTGTGCATTGTTAAACAAGCAGAAACTAGTGAGTGCAAAAATCCTTGTGTTGAAAGATAAGTGAAAAATGTTAGTAGCTCAGTTGTGTCTGACTCTCTGCGACCCCATGGACTGTGGCCTGCCAGAGTCCTCTGCCCATAGAATTCTCCAGGCAAAAATACTAGAGTGGATTGCCATTTCCTTTTCCAGGGGATCTTCCTGACCCAGGGATTGAACCTGGGTCTCCTGCATTACAGGCAAAATCTTTACCATCTGAGCCACCAGGCAAGCCCAAACAAGCAGAAATTAGTGGATGCAAAAATCCCTGTGCCATGTGTTGAAAGGTAAGGATTATTTTAAAATATTTTTTTATTAATGTGGCTGCACCGGGTCCTAGTTATGGCATGTGGAATCTTAGGTTGGGACACTTGAACTCCTCCTAGCTGTGGCCTGTGGGGTTCAGTTCCCTGACCAGGGATCGAACCCAAGCCCCTTGCCTTGGGAGCACAGTCTTAGCCACTGGACCACCAGGGAGGTCCCAAAAGATAAGTTTAAATATAGGCAGTAACAGGAAGTTAGGACTTTAACGACGGGTGGATGAATATACTGAAAGCACTGGAGAGGGCATACCACATGTCAGGAATGAAGTAGGTACATGTGTGAATAGGCAGGAAGTCTATAACAAGATGGAGTAAATTGGAAATGGAATTGTTGAGAAGAAAAAAAAAAAAGTTGAAAAAAAATTCAGCAAAGGAACAGAATATCAATTAACATTTATATAAGAAGTAGTGAAAGACCACACAAGTACAAATGCAAAAAACGGTGGCAAAGAGACCACTGTGCACCCGGGCAGCCTGACCGTGCTTCCCATTGCCACCACGAGCCTCCCCGTCTTCTTTATTCCCTATATTCAGCCCTGATCTCACCTCTCCTCTCTTCAGTGTCTGTTCACGAACCTCCACGGAGGCACACGTGCCCCTGTATTGTAATCACCTGTTTACACAATGCTCTCCACCTTGTTACTGGTGGATTCCTCAGTCAGTGACTGCAGCTTATTTGTCTTGTGAGTGTGGGATAAAAAGAGCCTTTGCAGCTGATCATGCATTATGACAGTCGAGTTTCAGGCTCCTTAACTGTAATAGTAGAGGTGGTCATGTCTCCTGGTCAGCTATTCCTTTTGATTAACAAATGTCTTCGTTTCTGAGGGAACTAAACTTTCCCTTTGAAGGATGGTTTCTTTTAATTGGCTGATGTACACAAATATGATCATGAAATCCTAGTCAGACACGGAGACCTCCAAATTCAGTGGGAAATATGTGAGCATCGGGGGGACCTCAGCCACTGGGGAAATCTGGGAGGTTGAGGGAGCTCTGTGCACGTTTGCTGAGTCGCTTCAGTGACATCTGACTCTTTGTGACCCTGTGGACCGTTGCCTCCCAGGGTCCTCTGTCTATGGGATTCTCCAGGCAAGAATACTGGAGTGGGTTGCCATGCCCTCCTCCAGGGGATCTTCCTAACCCAAGGATCAAACCCATGTCTCTTATGTCTCCTGCATTGGCAGGCAAGTTGGAAAGAGGCTATGTTGTGGGATATCATGCCTGTGGTGCAGGCAGTCAGGATGAGAGGTGCAGGCAGTCAGGATGAGAACTGCTGGCTTTGTTGGAATGGCATTCTCCCCCAGAACTCTTGATTGACAGACTCAACAGCTGTACCACACCACTGCCTGCATCTTGAAGACTTTAATGACTGTTTCCAGGTTTCCCTGGTCTATGAATTGTCCCTCTCCTGTTACTCATGTCTCATGAACGATACTGACATTGTTGGAGTCCAGGCAATCCGGATCAGAAAGTGTTCCCGATCCCAGACTCCCCCTTCGCTGGTCTGCTGGGAGTTGGAAATCTTCGCCTATCTCATTCCACACAGGAAGTGATATTCTCCCGGGAGCACTAATCCTGGCCACCCTGGCTGCTGATAACAAGCCTCTCTGTCATCCAGGGGGCGGGACCCCTCCTGCCTCCTTTCTCATTTTTTAGCAACAGCAGCAGCTGTTCAAGTCACACAATTTCTCCTTGTTGTTCTTGATCTCTTTCTTTCTTCAAAAAAACTTTTTTTTTTTTTTTTTTTTTTAATGAAGTCTTTACCTTCCTCAAACTGGTTTCCCAATGTGAGGCCAAGAGATTAAATCGCCTCAGGGTAACTCACCCACCAGCTGTTGCTGCTGGCTTCCCGTGATTGTCAGTGACTTCATTGAAAACGTATGTGTGATCTTTCAACATGTCCACAAGTGGAGGGGGGATAAAATTGCTGCTGGAGAAAAGTTTCCTGATGTTTCACTAAGTGCATGCACGTAATGAAACGGGATCTCAGGACAGTCATTTCAAATGACTCCCTGGCCCCTCTGCTTTCTCCCTTCTTTTGATTTTAGCAGCCAGAATCCAAAGCTTTGCCACACGGAGAGTTGAGTCGTTTAGCTGTGCAAGCATTGGGTTCTGGGGGAAGGCAGGAAGTGTGAGCAAGGCCTGGCCACCCACTCAAGGCTCATGGCAGTGCTTTCAGCAGTTCAGTTATTGCCTTTCTAGCTACTCTGTGTCCAAGAGTAACCCCCAGACTCTTTAGGCATTCTTCTAGCAAACAGATGGAGTCTTAGTTGCAGCACTCGGGATCTTCGATGTGGTGCGTGGGCTCTCGAGTTAAGACACAGGCTCAGTAGTTGTAGTGTGGGGGTTTAGTTGCCTGAGGCATATGGGATCCTAGTTCTTTGACAGGGATCGAACCCACATTTCTTGCATTGGAAGGCAGATTCTTAACCACTGGTAAGCAGTCGCCTAGTCATTTGACCCCATAGACTGTAGCCTGCCAGTCTCCACCGTCCATGGAATTTTCCAGGCAAGAATACTGGAGTGGGTTGCCATTTCATCCTCCATCTTAATCACTGGACTGCCAGGAAAATCACCAGAAGTGCTCTTTGAGGAGAAGCTGACTCTGAAGTTAGATTGGGAGCATTCCTTTATTTAGTCAGCATTATTAAGTTTTTACAAAGCAAGTCTCTATATTATGTGCTATGAATACAAAAGAAGTGTGACGTGGCACCTCCCCTCCCAGCGTACAGATATGTAAATATTCAATTAAAATATATTTCACATCCCTGTGTTAGAAATAAACCAGAGTCTGTGAACATACATGAAAAGAGGCAATTCCTGCAATCTCCCCAGACCCCCCAAGGTTATAGCAGCTGATCTTAAGCGTGGTCGTAACTCCTGGTTTATCTCTGCCACAGGACTGTGGCAGCAGTAGTGACAGCTAACGCTTATTGAGGCCTTGCACATGTCAGGGCGTTCCATTTGCTTTCTGCGTTTTATCTCATTTAGGCATAGCAACCCCTCGACAATACAGCTACTATTGTTAGCCTCGTTGGACAGGCGGTGAAATTGTGACCGTGAGAGATTAAATAATCTGTCCAGGTCATGCTAGAGATAAAGAGTGGATGGTGCCAGTATTCTAATCCAGGTTCTAACTGTTCCGTTCAGTTGTCTTTCTGGAGTTAACCAGGAAAAGAAGGAAGAAGAAGTGTTCTAGATACTGGGATCAGCCCAGCAGCAAAGGTGCAGAGCAGGGAGAGGGCGTGGCCATTCTCAGAAACCCATGGTGCATCTTGGCATGTGGGAGAGCATAAGGATGAGGAGTGGCTGCATGGTAGATCCTGAGGAACCTCTTTTCTGGGATCTTATTCATGATCATGGCTGATATTCTAAAAACAAAGTCGGGAGAAAAGGAAATAAGAGAAATTCCATGCATTAAGGCAAAGCAAGAAAAGAGTGAAAGACAATTGCATGGACCAGACAAAAGGGAGTTTAGCATAATGTGGGGGATAAACTCATGCAAAAATGGGAGCTCCATAAAGGTTACATAATAATAATACTTGATGAGGATGAGATAGCATCACTGACTCAACGGACATGAATTTTAGCAAACTTTCGGAGATAGTGAAGGACAGAGGAGTCTGGTGTGCTGTAGTCCATAGGGCTGCAAAGGAGTTTGGACATGACTTGGCTACTGAATGACAACAATAATGCAGAATTATTTTTTGTTAGTTTGAAACCAAAATTATTGAATAATTTTGTATTATTATTACTATTTTGGCCTATTTTATTCACTGATGCCTAGAAAGCTGGAACGATGCCCAGATTACAGTGAGTACTGAAATATTTGATTGACTAGATGAATGAATGAATGAGGCTGATAGGATGAGTTAGACGCAAATCACTGAGGTGTTTATGTTCTATCTTAGTAAAGATTTTAAATTTCTTTTCTTTCCTCTGAAGTTTGATTGGAATAATGCTATATATGAATTTAAGAAGAATATCTTTGGTTACCATGGGCACTATGGATTACGGTCAATTTTGGCGAGATACCTGAAATGGACCATTATTTAAGGGGTCTTTGCAGAAGTGTCACAGAGTGCAATGAAAGCTGTGTATTCCTCTTGAGATGTTTTTGAGAAGCCATGTATATGGAGGTGTCCAGTAACAAAAGGAAGAAGAGACAGCAGACTTCTGGGGAATGCTTTCATAGTTGGTCAGGAGACCTGGATCCAGGGAAGAAATGGTCAGAAATGCTTCAGGAAGTGCTCAGAATAAAATGATGAAGGGACAGTGATATTTCAAGCAGGTGGGGAGTCACCAGGACTAAATGCTTCAGAAAGGAAAGAGAAGTAATGTGAGAACTGAGGAAGGAGCCTTGAACTTGTCGTTGATGGTCACTAGTGACCTTGGAGGAGGACATCCGTCTGAGGGGCTTACGTTCCTCAGAGCCAAGTCATGTGAGTTCCAGGAGTGGGAGAGTGTTTGGGAAAGTGTTAGATATGTTTGGGATGTTTAAAAAGAAGAGGGAAAAGACGATTGAGAGAGAGCAAAAAATAAAACAAAGTAAATAATAATGCTTGTTTGCTTTTTGAATGCAAACTTTCAAAATAATTGAAGAGTAAAGGATTAGCCAAAGGGGAGAAAAGAAGAAGTGTGAAACTGGATATCAAAGGAAAACGATGAGACTGGAAAAGAATACAGGTGAAGCAACTAGACTTGCAAAACAATGAAAAGCTTTTCTTTCTTAGACAGTGGATTGAGTTAGGGAGAAAATTTGGAGGAAGAAGAGAGAAATGTAATAAAGGTCTGGGTGTTCTGATAAGATCATTTTGAATGAATGAATGAAGAGTTGAGTCTGACTTCCCTTAGTGGGAGTAGCCTCTTTGGAAACTGTTAATCTAGCTTGTGGTAGAGACTGAGTAAATATTTATTGATTTGAGTGAATTAGGACTCATATGAAGAAAAGAATTCATTCATGCTGAGACGGCAGGGTTGGCATAACAGCTTTGTGTGTGAAAGTGGGAACCTTACTGTGGAAAGTGGGAACTAGACATGAATAATAGAGGTACCACTCAGCATCTGAAATCCAGCTGCGGGTGGGCAGTTTATGGTTCTGCTGATTAGCACCATAAGCATTTTTCTCTTTTTCTGCACTCAAAAACCTGGAAATAGAGGGTGGAAATTGGAAAGGCAGATGATGACATGGAAGGTCAAGAAGAGACAGGAGGGGACTTGCATGACTGTAGCTGAAACAGCTACCCCTTGGTCTCTAGCTAGTAGAGGACTCAAGAAAGATAAATCTGGGAGAGTGGGAAGGGATTTAGGGATAGAGTTGGAGACAAGGGCAAAGAGAAATTTTAGTGGAAATGAAGAAGTGGAATGTGAAGAATAAAAGCTTGCTTGCCTTTTTAAAACATAGCATTTATCAACTGTTTACATCCTAGGATTTTTTGTATTTACTTTATACTCTCATAAAGAGATAAATGACATGATCATTCCTAATACTGCAGATGAGGAAACTGAGGTTATAGAAGTTATTTGTTCAATGTCACACAGCTTGTAAAGTTCAGAATAGGAACTATCACCCTCAGCCATCCAGTTCCTAAACTGGATTGAATTCTTAGCCTCAACATTGTAATGGCACTTCAGGTTGTATTAATGCATGAATTTCAGAATCTGATATATTAGAATTGGATTAGCTTTTGGTGCTGGTGTTAGCTAAGGGACAGGTCTGTGTTCAGTGACTGAAGGGTAGTGAAGGTGAAAGCTAAAGAGTTTATTCTAGATATTAGGTCAACAGTAGGAACATTGTACTTTACCTGGTCAATTGCCAGAAAAACCTTGGCATACGGAGTTCTCTGAGACAAGCTTCTTTCCCCTTGTAATCATGTGTGTGCATACACAGATTGATTTAAATTTTCAGAAGCTGAATTAGCATCTGTGTTTGAGAAAGTTGCATAAGATGCTGTGTTCATTTTCCTTGCCTCCTGGGTTCTCAGTGGGTTCCCCAAAGAGGATCAGTTGTACTTCAATAGGAGGAAAAGATTTAGTTTTACTCACTGAGGACCAATAAGGACCAATATAATATTCTGTCTGATTTTAAGTCAAATGCTTAACTGGGAGTTGACAGCTTACTGGCAATTAACCTGGAGTTGAATGGACCTTGTTCTTCCTTGTCATTATCTCAGCCACAGTTTGATAGATTTGTCTTCTCACTGAATGTGACATATTCTGTGAGACACCTATTACCACAAGATACTCAGGTTTTGCAGATCATTGTGAAGACACTTAGAGTCTCAGAATTGGAAAAAAAAGTTCTCTGCACAATTGGCCTGTGTTGAATGTTTTAAAAAGAGATGAGATGGATGATACCTCAGTAATCTCATCTTCATTTTACAGTTGGAGAAACCAAGGCTCAGAGAGGCAGTTTTCCTTCCCAGGCTTAGGAAACTTAAAAGTTTTGTTTTTGTTTTTTTTTGCTAACCCATTATCAGAGATTATCTGTAGCAGAGCTCATAATCCATTCTCTGTTTTCATTTAGCAACAGGTCCAAATATTTACATGAACATATTGCTCACTACCTGGCCAAATTTCCCACCTTTCCTTGCAACAAGATGTGATCATGTAACTAAATTTTGACCAATGTTATATAAGCAATAGTGGCGTTTGCATCTTCCAGACGTTCTCTTTAAAAGAGAGAAGGTATGTCTTTCAACTCTTTAATTCTGTTTAGTTCCTAGAATACGCAATTGCTAATTTCAGAAAGAAACTTGGATCATGAGGGTATTTTGGTAATTGAAGGACCAATTACAGAAGAGTCCTGGTTCCTGATGACAGGAAGCCAGTGTATCAGCTGTGAAATGCTTAGCTTAAGGCTTTCAAATTTGAGAATGAAATGAACTTTTTCTTTACTTAAGCAATAATTTTCTACATCTCTTTTACTCATAGCAGAACTTAGTCCAAATGAACGCAAATATGTATGATTTTTTTTTTTTAATCTTGGAAATGCTATTCTTGTGTGACTTGGAACTCTGGAGTTTGAGTCAATATCGAAGTACTTAGTGTTTCCACCTACTCACCGATAGGTGTCAGTGATACTGGGGCCCTGCAGCATTAGTAGGTTGACGTATTTCCTGCTCCTAAATCATTCATTGTGATGTTTGAGCCTCTCCCAGTTCTGAGGAATTAAAGAAAACCAGGGTTTTTTGTGACCAGGTAGATAGTGAAAACCAAGCTTCCTGTGATCTGGGGCCTCCCATTCTATTCCAGAAATATTAACAATTAGCATTTCCCTGAGTCTCTGGGCTTTTGTGACTTGTCCAAGCTTCAGAGGCGCCTCTGGAAACCCTAAGACTGGTTGGTGACCAAATTCAATCTAATCTTGACCAAAGGAGGCATTTTCCAGGAATGACACATTTTCACGTATAGCTCTAGACTGGACTACTTGCAGTAAGGAGTGTGAGAAGGAATTTTGCGGTGTTTAGATTCTTAATCTGAACATAGCCCAATACCCATAAATCATGTGAGAGGAGGGACTATGGCAGTGTTGTTCTGTCAGTGTTTGGCACTGGGGGCACCCTTCAATGAATGAGTAAACAAGAGAGAGTGGGAAAAGAAAGATGGATGAGAAAGAAAGGAAGAATATATTAAAAAATAAAGAGAGAATTTTATGCATAGCATGAATGTCAAAATGACATGTAGTGTGTGTGTGTGTGTGTTTAGGTTAGTTTTAGGTAAAAGTCTTTGTAAATGACTCTTGCATTCCTCATCCAGTTTCTCTCAATCATTAGTGTGTTTTGCTAATAAGGATGTTCTCTTGGATATAAAAGTGTGAATGCCTTCCACTCAATCTCCCAACTAGGAGTTAACTCCGCTGCTAGTTTTAAGAGACCTCAGGCCACTGAGCAAACATAATCCCCAGAGTGATTAGCTTTAACCTCTCCAACCTTTTTTTACTCATTTGCTGCCCTCACACGTTGGCGTTTTCTGCAGCTTCCTTGCACTCTGCTGTGGGGAGTCTTCTAGAGGAAATGGTTTTCATGAGGATCCTTGGGAGATTAGTGAGTTTCTGTGAACACTTGGAGACTCCAAAGCAGCTGGTTCATGACACAAAGATTCCTCTCTTTTAAAATCTCTCATTGCAAAGATCTTTGTTGAAGACAGATAGGAAGGCTCCATCTAGGTCCCTGGGCTCCTGTGAAGTAATGAAGGTGATGAGCTCATGGAACCGAGAAGGAGGTGATGGGAGGTCACCAGCTGTTCCATGAGCAGGAAGGAACACTGCTTCACTTATGGCTCAGCTGGTAAAGAATCTGCCTGCAATGTGGGAGACCTGGGTTTGATCCCTGGGTTGGGAAGATCTCCTGGAGAAGGGAAAGACTACCCACTCCAGTATTCTGGCCTGGAGAATTCCATGGACCGTATAGTACCTGGGGTCACAAAGTGTGAGACAAGACTGAGCAACTGTAACTTTCACTTTCAACTTAACTGCAACCTATAAGCAGTTAAGTATAAGCTACTCCTCTGAGCCTTCCAGCACTATCCTAGTGGTAGCATTATGTACAAGAAAAACCAGTGAGTGCATGCATGCGTGCTCAGTTGCTTCAGTCGTGTCCGACTCTGCGACCCTGTGGACCGGAGCCCTCCACTTTCCTCTGTCCATGAGATTCTCCAGGCAAGAATATTGGAGTGGGTTTGCCATGCTCTCCTCTAGGGGATTTTCCCAACCCAGGGATCAAACCTGTGTCCCTGCATTGCAGGCAGATTCTTTACCCACTGAGCCACCTGAGAAGCCCAAACCAATGAGATGACACTTTAAAAATCATGTTATTGAGATATAATTCCCACTAAAAAGTGTGTCATTCCATGTATTTTTGTATATCAGAACCAAATCATTCGAAGAACTGCTGATCAGAGTTAAAGATCTCATCCAGGTGAACCCTGATATTCAGAGGGCATCGCCATTGCTCAAAACATGTTTGGACATTCCTGAGAACTGCCTTCAGGGCTTATAGCACATTCTTTTGAGAATGTTCTTTCTTACCTATGGTTCTGAATCTTTATCCTCTGAGGGTGGAGTCGAGGGTGGAGAGACAAGTGTCATGTAGAGCCAATTCTGTTGGATAAAGGTTCTGATCAAGCTGTGTAATAATGTTTGGGATCAAAAACCAAAGGGTGGATTTAAAGTCTTTACTTACTTTCTTGTGTGGCTTAGAAGCAGATCCTAAATGGAGTGAAGAAATTATTTGACTTTAATCTCTCTAATTAGTTCATAGTTCAGTCGCTCAGTCGTGTTTGACTCTTTGCGACCCCATGAATCGCAGCACGCCAGGCCTCCTTGTCCATCACCATCTCCCGGAGTTCACTCAGACTCACGTCCATTGAGTCCATGATGCCATCCAGCCATCTCATCCTCGGTCGTCCCCTTCTCCTCCTGCCCCCAATCCCTCCCAGCATCATAGTCTTTTCCAATGAGTCAACTCTTCACATGAGGTGGCCAAAGTACTGGAGCTTCAGCTTTAGCATCATTCCTTTCAAAGAAATCCCAGGGCTGATCTCCTTCAGAATGGACTGATTGGACCTCCTTGCAGTCCAAGGGACTCAAGAGTCTTCTCCAACACCACAGTTCAAAAGCATCAATTCTTTGGTGCTCAGCCTTCTTCACAGTCCAACTCTCACATCCAGACATGACCACAGGAAAAACCATAGCCTTGACTAGACGGACCTTAGTCAGCAAAGTAATGTCTCTGCTTTTGAATATACTATCTAGGTTGGTCATAACTTTTCTTCCAAGGAGAAAACGTCTTTTAATTTCATGGCTGCAGTCACCATCTGCAGTGATTTTGGAGCCCAGAAAAATAAAGGTTGACACTGTTTCCACTGTTTCCCCATCTATTTCCCATGAAGTGATGGGACCGGATGCCATGATGTTCGTTTTCTGAATGTTGAGCTTTAAGCCAACTGTTTCACTCTCCTCTTTCACTTTCATCAAGAGGCTTTTGAGTTCCTCTTCACTTTCTGCCATAAGGGTGGTGTCATCTGCATATCTGAGGTTATTGATATTTCTCCCAGCAATCTTGATTCCAGCTTGTGTTTCTTCCAGTCCAGCGTTTCTCATGATGTACTCTGCATAGACGTTAAATAAGCAGGGTGACAATATACAGACTTGACGTACTCCTTTTCCTATTTGGAACCAGTCTGTTGTTCCATGTCCAGTTCTAACTGCTGCTTCCTGGCCTGCATACAGATTTCTCAAGAGGCAGGTCAGGTGGTCTGGTATTCCCATCTCTTTCAGAATTTTCTACAGTTTCTCGTGATCCACATAGTCAAAGGCTTTGGCATAGTCAATCAAGCAGAAATAGATGTTTTTCTGGAACTCTCTTGCTTTTTCCATGATCCAGCAGATGATGGCAATTTGATCTCTGGTTCCTCTGCCTTTTCGAAAACCAGCTTGAACATCAGGGAGTTCATGGTTCACATATTGCTGAAGCCTGGCTTGGAGAATTTTGAGCATTACTTTACTAGCATGTGAGATGAGTGCAATTGTGCAGTAGTTTGAGCATTCTTTGGCATTGCCTTTCTTTGGGATTGGAATGAAAACTGACCTTTTCCAGTCCTGTGGCCTCTGCTGAGTTTTCCAAATTTGCTGGTGTGTGGAGTGCAGCACTTTCACAGCATCATCTTTCAGGATTTGAAATAGCTCAATTGGAATTCCATCACCTCCACTAGCTTAGTTTGTAGTGAGGCTTCCTAAGGCCCACTTGACTTCACATTCCAAGATGTCTGGCTCTAGATGAGTGATCACATCATCTTGATTATCTGGGTAGTGAAGATCTTTTTTGTACAGTTCTTCCGTGTATTCTTGCCACCTCTTCTTAATATCTTCTGCTTCTGTTAGGTCCATACCATTTCTGTCCTTTATCGAGCCCATCTTTGCATGAAATGTTCCCTTGGTATCTCTAATTTTCTTGAAGAGATCTCTAGTCTTTCCCATTCTGTTCTTTTGCTCTATTTCTTTGCACTGATCACTGAAGAAGGCTTTCTTATCTCTTTTTGCTATTCTTTGGAACTCTGCATTCAGATGCTTATATCTTCCCTTTTCTCCTTTGCTTTTTGCCTCTCTTCTTTTCACAGCTATTTGTAAGGCCTCCCCAGACAGCCATTTTGCTTTTTTGCATTTCTTTTCCATGGGGATGGTCTTGATCCCTGTCTCCTGTACAATGTCACGAACCTCATTCCATAGTTCATCAGGCACTCTATCTATCAGATTTAGGCCCTTAAATCTATTTCTCACTTCCACTGTATAATCATAAGGGATTTGATTTAGGTCATACCTGAATGGTCTAGCGGTTTTCCCTACTTTCTTCAATTTGAGTCTGAATTTGGTAATAAGGAGGTCATGATCTGAGCCACAGTCAGCTCCTGGTCTTGTTTTTGTTGACTGTATAGAGCTTCTCCATCTTTGGCTGCAAAGAATATAATCAATCTGATTTTGGTGTTGACCATCTGGTGATGTCCATGTGTAGAGTCTTCTCTTGTGTTGTTGGCAGAGGGTGTTTGCTATGACCAGTGCATTTTCTTGGCAAAACTCTAAGTCTTTGCCCTGCTTCATTCTGCATTCCAAGGCCAAATTTGCCTGTTACTCCAGGTGTTTCCTGACTTCCTACTTTTGCATTCTAGTCCCTTATAATGAAAAGGACATCTTTTTTGGGTGTTCTAAAAGGTCTTATAGGTCTTCATAAAACCGTTCAACTTCTCTCTCATTAGCATTGTTAGATTAGAATCTCTCTCATTAGCATTGTTGAATTAAGTAGAGAACTTTCCTTTCAAAGAGATAAATTAATTTCTTTCCCTTACAGTCACACTTGTGTGTGAAAATGGTATCTACACTAGAAAGATAGGGGTGAACAGACACTGGACCAGGAAATAGAATATTAGAAGAAAAATTCAGGTCCCATCGCTTACACCCAAGTACGCCGCTTAACTTCACCACCTTTCCATTTCTGCCCTGTAATTGAGGCTAATACTGTCTACCTCGTATATTCAGCAGTAAGTTTAAAACTGCTGTAATATATGAAAGGGAGAGTATCTAGTCTAAAAATTCTCACTGTTGCAACTTCAAGAAAATATACCTTCCAGAGCTGAAGTTATGGGTATTAAGGATTGGGTGGAGATTTTGCTGGGAGGCATCAAATTTATAGTAGGGCCAGGCCTGGGAGAAAGTAAATCTGAGTCTCTTTTTGTGACCCAGTGATCTTAATCAACTTGTCCTTAAGGAGCCTTTAAAGTTTACTTAAGATGGATGTTTCTGTATCTTTCTTTCTTCCCTGTTTTCAACCTAGTCACCTGCTATTCAGCCTTCCATTTCAGTTTAAATATCACTTTCTTATGTAGTTTTTCCTACAACTGGGTTATGTCCCTCTGACACCTGGTTCCATAAGCTATATGCTTCTTTTCTATGCAAATCTTTTTCTCTTTACAATTATTTATCAATATTTGCTCATGTCTCTGTTTGGGTCAGTTCTGTATTCCCATTACTTAGCATAGTACCTGGCGTGAGTCAAGTACACAGCAAATATTGACTGAGTATGTTTACAACCAGATTCTTCTTTCCTTAAATCTTCAAGCTTGACAGGATATTTCACACAGGAGCTCATGCTGTATTTTTCTAAAAATTAGCATGGACTAATAAATTTGGTTTGTTGCTGTTCAGTCACTCAGTCGTGGCCAACTCTTTGCGACCCCATGGACTGCAGCACGCCAGGCTTCCCTGTCCTTCACCATCTCCCAGAGCTTGCTCAAACTCATGTCCATTGAGTTGGTGAGTAAGTCTGTAGAGGAGATATGTTTTTTAATGCCCGTTTTCTGCTGAGGGGCAAACTGAGGCTTTAGAAAGGAAGTGGTTTATTGAATGTCAACAAGCTAAGCAGGGATAGAAGCTGGACCAGAGCTCATGTTCATTATTGCCATGAGTCAAGTTATACTTTACTCTGTTCAGTAACCATTTTCTAGCCCTGTGTTCATGTTCTGTGAGCACATTGTAATGAACAGCATTTCCAAAATTTCCAAGCGTCAATTCTGTATAAGTCAGGATTTGTTTTGACTTTGTGGGAAAGAAACACCAAAATATGGTTTTTGTTTTTCAAACTGAGGTTTATTTCTCTTTGAGGTGAAGGTCTTAAAAGACCCATATTAGGGACCACCTTCCTATCTTTTACCTTTTACACAGGTCTTCCATTCCCAAGTTCATCTCAATCATCAAGATGGTTATTTTTTCAGCTGGCACTTCTGAGGAAAGAGGAAAGGCAAGGACAGCTCCCTTTGGTTAAGGACATTTCCAGGAAGTAGCCATCACTACTTTTGCTCACATGCTATTGGGCAGAACTTATCACATGACCATACCTAGTTGAAATGGAGGCAGGAAAATGTAGTGTTTGTCCCATGCAGGAATGTGTCCAACTGAAAAAACAGGTCTCTGTTACTGAGGAGGAAGGTGTGAATGGATAGTGGGGATAACTCCCACAAATGCTTAGATTTCAGAGGATGGTCTATCTGTCTATCTATAATCCAAGAGTAGAATTTGCCAGGGCTAGAAGAAAAATGGGGCTTCCCTGGGTGGCTCAGATAGTAAAGAACCTACCTTTAATGCCGAAGACCCAGATTTGATCCCTGGATTGGGACGATCCCCTGGAGAAGAAAATGGCAACCCACTCCAGTATTCTTGCCTGGAGAATCCCATGGACAGAGGAGTTTAGTGGGCTACAGTCCATGGGGTGGCAGAGAGTTGAACATGACTAACATTTTCACTTTCAGAAGAAAAATGAGAAGTTTACAAAATACTTTGAGCATTCTCCTGTGGTTATGTGTGTAGAAATGTATGGGTATAAAATATTCTGGACTTTTTCCTTCAGATAGACCAATCTGGGGGTTGGGTATATATGTGGAAATGGAAAATTCCCAGAGGTGGTCTTATGAAATAGTCCGTGACTGTTTTTTTTTCCCCATTTATACACTAATTCACTAAACCATCTATTGATTCACTGAACACTTATTGAAGGTCTGCTAGTCTTCAGGCACAAAGTCAATTTCCAAATGTTGTCATGACTAGGATAAACAAATCCTGACTCCTCAGCTCTGCAAGCATATTTAAACAGGATTGATGGAGTCATGCAGCTACTATCTGATATGTTCGAAAAATCTCAGTGATTTACCTCAAATCTTAAGAATAAGACAGTATTTCCCAAGAGAGGATCATTTTATTTCTTTTCATGCTGCCCCTACAGAAATGCTGTCTTCCTCTCATGGACCTTGTTGCAGGACAGAGGACTTCAGGGTGATGTGTATTTCACCTAGAGCTGACACAGAGCAGACTCATGTTCAAAACCAGCATGCGCTTTTATTTCTTTGAAAGCACGCCAGGCACTTAGGCATAAAGAATCACACTGAATTGTCACAGCAGCTCTGTGAATAATGACTGTGCTGTTGGGTAACTTGACGAAGCCTGAGTCCCACCACCTCATATAACCTACACCTATGCTCTCACTCTAGACACCTCAAGAAGATAAACAATCTAAACACATGCACTGTGCTCATGCTTGCTAACTTCAGAATCACAGGTTCAAGGCAAATCTCTCAGGCCATCTTCCAATCAGATAAATAATGTAGTCATAAAATTTCTAGACTCACCACTGCTTTAAGGTGTACTATTATGACGAATTTACAGGCGAAGTAAAGAGGCTCAGAGAGGTCACCTGGCTTCCTCAAGGCCACACAGTGTGTAGGAAGCACAGCCAGGCTACAAGCCCTCTGCTACAGATCCAATTCTGTTCATGGTAAGAGCTCCATGCAGGCTGTCTGGATGAACAAATGAGCTCTCCAGGGAGAATGTGAATGTTCAGGTCCTACTGTGGGAACCCTCTTGAAGAGCTGTTTCCTCATTCAGAGCTAAGTGCTCTTGGGACTGAATACCAGTTGCTAACACCTGTGCACAGCCAGGTATCTCTGGAACCAGGCAGTTGAGTCCTTGGAACTTTACTCTTTCCCTATTTGGCTGCACTGGGGCTTAGTTGCAGCACATGTGGTATCTTTAACTGTGGCGTGTGGGATCTAGTTCCCCAACCAGGGACTGAACCTGGGCCCCCTGCATTGCTAGAGTCCTAGCCTCTGCACTGCCAAGGAGGTTCCCCACTTAGAACTTCAAAGCAAGACTTTCTTTCAGGAATTTTCACATCTAAGTCCTTGATTTAGGAGTTGAAGAAAAGGAGGTTCAGAGAGTTCTAATGATTTCCTATGGTCACACAGTGAATTAATGATAGGAGTGAGATAAGAGTCCAGGTCCACCCCCCTGCTGCTGCTGAAGACCTTGTTTATACCTCACTACACGGGGAATGAGCAAAGGAGGAGGTAGAGGCAAAGGATGTGTAATCCTGGAATATAATGATCTTCTGTTCATGGTACTTAGAGCTTAATGTTTGAGGGCTGCAGAAGGACTGAATTAAGACTAACTGGTAAATGATGGCGGGGAGGACACCACTTAAATCATTTCCCACCCCCTCTCAGAGTGGGTGGATATGAATAAAGCCACTTACTGCGTTCCCACTGGAAGAGGCTGAGCCTTTGCTGGCTTATCAGTTACACCTTAACTACCCTATCCAGTAACCACTTAAGAAGGATTAGTGGATAATCAGTGGGGGCAGATGATGTCAGAAGGAGGATCATGGACCTGCTAACAGTATACTTCATGATATTTCCTTGGTGCGGTTGATATTTCTCAAAAAAAATTCATCTGTGGCAGGAAGAGAGGGCACTTAGGTTGGAATCCTAATTCCACGGTGTGCCTCACTCACCCTAGAACCTAGGGCATGAGTGAAACCCAGCTTCACCTACAGGAAACTGAGGCCTCCTGAGAGATGTGTCATGATAGGGGCCCTGTCGATCTGTTAACAGTTCGTCGGGGTGTCCTCAACACTGAGTACATGCTGGACACAGTGAGTCTTTAATTAATAGTTGCTGAATAACCTGAGGCTTGTGAAAAGTACTCAGAATTGAAAGGGTACTAGGAGTTGCAGTGGGACTACTTAGAAGCTATTTTCAAAATAAGAATAAAGAAGGAAGAGGCTCATTGCTCAGGGCAGAAAACAATATTAACGGAGAAGAGAAAGGAGACATTGCTGAGTAAGTTTTGTAAAATATCATCTCTGTCAAGGATAATGATCTTCTAGCTGGAAAGGACAGACATGGAGAGGAGGATACATGAGGAAATACTGTGGAAGCACAGAGGTTGAGATGCAGAAACCAAACAAGTAGGTCCCCACGGCAGAAGCAGACCTTTATTAAAGGGCACGTCAGGCACTGTGTTAGGTGCCTTAGATACGCAGTTGAATTCCTTTCTCACAGAAGCTCTGGAAGACATATATTATATCCATTTTACAGGTAAAGAAACTGTAGGAAGAAAATAAATCATTTGCTCAAGGTCACCACCTTGAATAAATGACTTTTAATACAGAGAAGATTTGAATACACAGTTGTAACTCTGAGTAATCTTCCAGGAACTACAGAGGACAATTCCAGAGGACTGAAGATGGGCAAATTATTCAAAGTTAAATAGGAAGAAAATATAAGTGGTAGAATTTTCATCTAAATTTGATGTCTGTCCCCAAGAAAACCCTACAGCTGAAAACGTGTAGATATAAAAAGTTACATATATGTGTGTGCATGTGTACGTTGCTCGTTCAATCGTGTCTCACTCTTTGTGACCGCATGGACTGTAGCCTGCCAGGATCCTCTGTCCATGGAATTCTCCAGGCAAGAATCCTGGAGTGGGTAGCCTTTCCCTTCTCCAGGGGATCTTCCTGACCCAAGGATCAAACTTGTGACTCCTGCACTGCAGGCAGACTCTTTGCTATCTGAGCCACCAGGGAAGCCCATGTACATATATATACATATGTGTGTGTGTATATATGTATAATGTTTTTTTTCCCCAGAACTTAGAGAAGGAAGCAGTGATCACCAGAAACTGGTATGGTTTACCTAAGGATATGAGAGGTGAGGATATATTACCTTCTTTTCCTTTCTGGTAGGGTTGCTAGACCAGCAAAGCATCCAGTGCTCTGACACCATGTGTGTCAGTCTCAGCAAGGGGCTTGGAAGTTTCCTTCAGAGTATTCTGGAAGAAAAACCTGAGAAATGAAAGCTGGACGATAGTAATTTTCTTTCTTTAGGCCATACCACGAGGCTTGTGGGATCTTGGTTCTCTGACCAAGGATCAAACCCACCCACACCCTCGGCAGTGAAGACGTGGAGTTCTAACCACTGGACAGCCAAGATATTCCTGACAGTGATTTTCAATAGCTAGACAACTGCTTGAAGAACAGAGTAATCTTTAGCTACCTGCATATCTGTCTGTCTTTGGCCTTCTCTGTGAACACTTAGCTGATTGTTGGAAATGAGTACTGAGTTTGTTAAAACGTCTGATGCCATGGTGTCAGGAAGTATTGCTGGGAATCAAAACTTCAGTCCAAGAAGAAACAAGAGTTTCCTGTTTAACCACCAGAAAGGTGGTTTTAAGATGGGGACACACTCAAGAAATGGCAAGAAGACCCAGTGATGAGCCAAGCTACAAGCTGGAAAATTGCACACAGAGCAGAGGGTATGATAGTGATAATGCTGCTTAAGGACAGAGCTGGACCATCATCAGACTTCACTTTAGAGTAAGTCTCCTGAGCACTCCACACTCTCCTTAAGGACAACCTCAGGCACAGAGTTTTAAAGGAGAGTTGAACCCCCCAATTGGCAGTGTGTATGTGTGTGTGCACATGTGTACATGGAGAGTGTCATGTGACTTTGGACATAGGGAGTGGAGCTAGGCAGAAGCGATATTTGATATTTAAGCTAGATGGAAAAGAGGATTAGAGGGATTTATTAGTCACTGTCAAATAATCAATGGTCTTTTTACGTGGAGAAGAATTGGTGTGTTTCTTTATTTTATTTACATATGTTTGCTTTTCATGTCTTTCTTCCAAAAAGATTTTGAAGTCACTAAAAAAGTATTCAGAATTGACTCTGAGTAACTTCAGAAGTCAGAACGGGGGCACATGATGAATATTATAAGGAGCCCATCCTAACCATCTGAGTTAAAAACAATGGCATGACCTGCCTGGGCAAGTGGTGACCTCCCATTCCTGGAAGCATGTAAGAGCTAGGGCACCAGAAGTGATGAGTGGAACATACACACTCACAAACACATATACACGTGTACACATACATACACACACACTCACACACAGACACACACACTCACACACAGACACACACTCACACACAGACACACACACTCACACACAGACACACACCGAGTTGGCTCAGTTGGCTTGTTAAGGTGTCTTCTAGTGCAGTTTCTCTTCTTATTTAGTTAAGTTGGATCCTTGTCTTGTGTATATTGCTTTATTTTCAAATTGTTCTTTATAAAAACAAACACACCCTAGTTACAACAGACTTTGGGCTCTGGATACAGTCACTAATGTCCTGCACAGTTAAACTCAAGCTTGTAAAATAAGCTACCATTGGGAAGATAGTCTTTTGAAAATATCGCTAGTCAGACCAATCTTACTGAGATACATAATGATTATGAGTTTGCTAATAAATCATTTCTAATTATTTGGAAAGAGGACTAAAACTTGTGGTAGAGCTGGGGGCAAAATATACAACAAGACTTTTTCTACAATTCTCCAGCCCCTTGCTCTCTGGGAAGCACTATTCTGCATATACAGGCTTTTCATTTTCCTCTTTTCTGATCATATTCAGGCTTGACTGCCCTTGGCTACTCTTTGGCTCCTTGGGCTTTCAGGGGAGGGGAAGTGGGGGGCTGTAAGAAGCTACTGACATGACCAAAAGAGGCATTTCACGTTTCATCAAGGGAGTTTATGTTCAAAGAAAGAAAAAGATATAGCATGCAACTCTCTGCTCCCTGCCAAGCAGAGACAAACCGGTATGAAATGACAACCATCAGACTCTTTCTGTTGTCTTTAAAGTTATGTCCAGAGGAATATGGGCTCTGCTGTTTCTCCAAGAGTCAGGTTTGCAAATTCAAGAAAACAGCACTCCTAGGGAAGCCTTCTGTGATCTCTTCCAGAAAGTTGTCCTTCCCTTCCTCTAACCATTGTATGCACACCTTCTATGTTGTTGGTTATTTCCATATTTGTCTGCCTTTCTGAGGCAAAGTAACAGAATACTTGGAGCACAGACCCTGGGGCAACCATGCCTGGCTTCAGAGCCTGGGTTTGCCTTTACTGACTCTGTGCCTCTGGACAGCTCTCTCGCAGGCACAGTGAGGATACCAGCGTCTGTCTTGCAGGGTTGTTTGCACACATCCTGAGACCCTGACGTTGCAAAACCCTCAATACAATGAGCTACTGTGATGGTGGTGGTTGATAGACCAGGCTCTGGAACCAGACCTGCCTGGGTGAGTTTGTCGCAGTGCCCCATTGTTCATCTGTCTCAGCTTAGCCTTCCGCAGCTGGAAGACGGGAACAACCACAATCTCTGTCTCCGTGGGTTGTTATCAGGGTGATTCAGGGAAAGTGTCTGGCTCATGACACTCAGGAAAGGCTACACACCAGACTCAGATTTTTCCCAGCGGTGACTTGTTTTAATTCATCTTTGTACTCTTAGCACCTGGTCTGGGTTTGGCACAAGTTAGGGGGTATTGAATCTGTGGATGCTGACTCTCCTGGGTTAATCATCTCCCGTATCTTGCCCTCTGCTAGCATGGGTGCATGCACCCTAATACACACACATCTATATATATACACATACACAACGTATGCCCGCCACACCCACAGACACCACATCCGCACATACACACTGCATGTGCAATATACACAAACATCACACGTACCACACCACACACCAAGCACAAAGGCGTGAACAGCAGACACCGTCCCCCGATACAGAGCACCATACCACATACGCACCACGCGCACATACACACACAGCATACACACACCACACCCAGAAAGATGATGCCCACACACATCCAGATCCTGCAGCATGCACACAAAGACCACGTTTCTCACCCACAAATACACAATATTACACACACCACATGCACCACACACCAGGCACCAACGTGCAAACACCTTCCCCCACCCCCACCGTGCCACACCCACTCTCACACACAGGTACAGCACACACATCACAAAAAGGACAGCTACACATCCACACGCCTTTCCCTTCTCCCTCAGCTGCTCTGGGAGCTGACGGGAGCTGTGTCAGCTTTGAAGAGGTGACTCACCTTCCAGGGCTTGTTTCTACAAGTGCGAAGTCCCTCGTCAGCTGTGGCCGCCTCCCTGAGAAGGCACGCAGGGTGAGTCCCAAATTTGCATTTTGGCCTGAGGAAAAGGGTGTGGAGTTATTTTTTCCCCCTTCTGATTGTCAAATAACACATCTGCCCAGGCCAAGAGACCATTTCTCCAAGCAGGAGTCTAGGTGAGGCTGGTTATTCTTTCCGAAATTCCACACAGCTCTAATGAATGCCATATGCGTCACAGCTAGCAGGCCTTTCTCCCTGGGAAGTGGGCCCTGTAGAAGTTGATAAGACTTATCATCTCCACATTTCAGAGACCCAGAACGTCAGGGCTGGAAGGCTTACTGGAGAGTATCTTTCTTGTCCAGTAGTTCCCAAACTTTACTGCACGTTTAGAAGACCCAGAGCTCATGTTATTCATACATGTCACCAGGCTCCAACCCTCAGAGATGATAACTCAATGGGACTAGGGTGGTGTCCTGAAATTTGCCTTTGAAATGAGCAACCTAAGTGATTCTGATGCAGATGGGTGGGTACACAGATGCAAAACATCAGAATCACTTATTTAATAGTTGGGGAACACTTGAGCTCAATTATCAGATAACTGACTGGTATGGTTAGTTGGTTAGTTAGTGGCAAGATTAGAACTAGGCTTCAGACTCTGTTGCTTCTAATCCAGTGTTTTTGAAGTATTTATCTTGAATCCCTTGGTTCATCCTGTCTTTACATTCCCCAAGCACTTTAGAGTTGAGCCTTTGCCGGAGAAAACCTGGAGTTTGTGTCAGAGGTAAGCAAGGTTCCTCTGTGACCACAGTCTCCTTTTCCCAGGGAGACTCGATTTCCCCAACAGAATCCCCTTCTTGACTATCAAGCGCACTGGTTATCACGTCTTTCTTAACCTAGGCTTCAAATTTCAATTGTTGAGTATGACAAGAAGGGAAAGTTAAGCTTCTCAAATTGGCCTAAGCCTCACCCTACTCAGAAGTCAAACATTCCCCAAAGCAACAGAATTTACTGTCTAGAGACATCTTGACTGTTTGGGCCAGTCATCAGAAAACTATTGCCTATAGCCCAAATCTGGCCCAATGTCTGTTTTTCTAATAAAGTTTTATAGGAAAACAACCATGAACATTCATTTACATATTGTCTTTGGCTATTTTTGTGCAAAGTGGCAGAATTGCACTAGAGATCATGTGTCCTAAGAATCTAACATATTTCTCATCTGGCCTTTTTGCAGGAAAACTTTATTGACCCTTGACTTAAATTGTTACTTGGGGCACTCCCAGGGGCCATGGAACATGTTATACAAATTAAACCCAAACACTCACAACAAAGGACCTACCATAAGGACTATGACATACTTCCCAATGTCCCCCTACACCTCACAGTGTAGCCTTCATTGAGGATGGAATCACACCATCTAAACATTATCATGCTGAACAGGGTTGGTCATTCAGAAATTTATTTGATAGGCAATGAAATTTTAGATAAAGTGAGTTTTTACTTTCTAGAATTTGTTGAAGAGTCTATTGTATCAAAGAATAACCTAAGCTAGGCTTGATAAGATGATGGCTTCTTTAATAAGTTCCAGGCATCTTTTCTACCCCCAAGCTCCCTCATTCTTGTGCTATGCACAGTTGTGTCCAAATGTTTGTACTCCATGGACTGTAGCCCCCCAGGCTGCTCTATCTACTGGATTTTTCAGGCAAGAATACTGGAATGAGTTGCTATCCCCTCCTCCAGGGGATCAAACCCACATCTCCTCTTTGGCAGGTGGCTTCCTTACCACCAGGGCCATCTGGGAAGCCCCGTGCATTCTTCACCACTACTAAATATGCTGAGTTTGCTTCATGTTTCATGGATTCGTCACTTCCTTCCTGGATCCAGCGTCTCTGTGGAAGCAGGACTAGACAGGATGGACTCCGAGCTGAATTGCTCCCAGAAGCAATTTCTTTCCTTTTTTTTTTTTATGTTGCTTAGCAATAATTTGCGGAGAAGGCAATGGCACCCCACTCCAGTACTCTTGCCTGGAAAATCCCATGGACCGAGGAGCCTGGAGGGCTGCAGTCCATGGGGTCGCTAAGAGTTGGACACGACTGAGCCACTTCACTTTCACTTTTCACTTTCATGCATTGGAGAAGGAAATGGCAACCCTCTCCAGTGCTCTTGCCTGGAGAATCCCAGGGACAGGGGAGCCTGGTGGGCTGCTGTCTATGGGGTTGCACAGAGTTGGACATGACTGAAGCGACTTAGCACAGCAGCAGTAGTAGCAGCAATAATTTGAGAGGGGAAAGAGAGATTTCAAAATCTGGAGGATGTGGCATAAAATGGTTTGTGAGCCATGACTGAGAAATGATCCATGAGTAATATTTATCACTGTACCTCTTAATTTCATAAATGCTTGTATATTCACATATTTTT
>NW_024080543.1:806749-828835 GCF_014754425.2 Oryx dammah
ACTGAACTGAACTAACTGTGGTTGGGAAGATGGAGGGGTAGGGAAGCACAGATAGCTAAAAGGTACAGGGTGTCTTTTGTATGTAATAAAATGTTCTAAATTATACAATGATGAAGGTTGTTCAGCTCTGAAAATATCCTAAAAACATTTAATTTTACACTTTAAATGGGTGAATTGGGTGACATGTGAATTATATCTAAATAAACCTGTTAAAAATTACTGGTCACGACCAACCAACAGGCTGTGTGTGACCTGGTACTCTGAAAAGCACTTTGTTAAGAATTAAAAGAATTCCAGTTTGCCTAGGATACAGGGAACTAACAGACTACTGATAAGCAGTAGGGTTCCGTGATTTTTGAAGCCACATAGCTAGAGAGAATGGAGTTTGGAAACTAGACCTGTCTCTCATGTGTGTGTGTTTAAGCATTATGATACACAACTGTAGTCTGCAAATAAAAAATCTTAGGTGCGAGTTCAGGCTCACCAGCTTGCTAAGAATGTGAATCTCAGGTAAGCATCTTAGAAAGTGGGGAGAATTATATTCATTTCCTGTGCTCTTTGTGTGGAATAAATGATACCACACAAAATACCAGTAATCTAACAGGCAAAATAGAAAATAGTCCATATTGTTGCTGAGAAAATTTGGATGATTGTTATGTAGTAGGTTGCATTTTACTCTTTGAAAGATGACTTCAAATTCTGACCAGAGGAGATGGGCGTGGTGAATGGAGGTTGTCAAGGCAGGGGAAAACATGATAAGCAAAAGTGGAATCAGAAAAACGTAAGGACTAAGAGAATGCTGAGGGCATCTTGGCTGAGCACAGTGTGAGTCAAGAACACAGGATTAGGTCCTTGAAGGACAAGCCACAAGTGGGTCTTTAATAAGGCAACAAAGTGGAGCCACAGAAACTTTCAGGCTGAATGAGAATATGTTCAGATTTGTGTCTTAGGAAAATGCATCAGTATCTGGCAGTATCTGGCACAGAGTAGATACTCAGCAAAAGTTCTCTAGATGAATGGCAGCAAAGTCAAATACGCTGTGAAAAAACAGAAGCAGTGAGTAAAGAATCCAATTAGAGGCTGTAACACACTGTTGGTCACACACTCAAACCCCATCACCCCACCCCATTCCTTTCAAACGGAATTTGGCTTTCTCCCTCCTCCATGAAGGAATGTATTTCAGAGAAGGTTGGCACCGGCACCAAGGAATAAGTCCTGCATAGCCAGAATAATTCAGGCAGTCCTTCCAGGGGTTGGTTTCAGCATGGGTGTGTACTGGAACACTTGGCTGGGGAGACATAGGGAGATTCTGCTAGAGAAACACAAGGAAAACAGGAGGACCCCTTTTCATGCCTCTGGATGTTTTCGTGTCTGTGTATGATGTCTAGGCATTTTCCAGGTGGGGCTAGTGATAAAGAACCCGCCTGCCAAGGCAGGAGATGTAAGAGATGTGGGTTCGATCCCTGGGTCAGGAAGATCCCCTGGAGAAGGGAATGGCAACCCACTCCAGTATTCTTGCCTGGAGAATCCCATGGACAGAGGAGCCTGGCAGGCCACAGTCCATAAGGTCACAAAGAGTCACACGACTGAAGTGACTGAGCACACAGGCACGATCTCCAGAATGGCTACAGCCATCCTGCAATCAGGCTGAGGGTAAGGCTGACCAGTCAGGTGTACAGAACCAAAAGAATGCAGAGAAGTGGCCCCGTGTCTACTGTCTCTGGAACCACCTTAGATTCCTTATCACGGAGAAAATACATGGACTTATTATTCAAGCCAGTAGGGTCAAAGTTATATAATACTTATAGCCAAACACTTGCTGATGGATAAGAGACCATTACAGCTCTCCAGGCGAAGGGTAATTAAGGCCTGAGTTTAGACAGTGTCCTCAGGAACAGAATGAGTTGAATACATTTGAAAGGCAATTTAAGCATAGAGTCAGATTCTCAGATTTAGCAAATACAACTAAAGGCACGCAGTAAAGTCTGAATTCCAGAAAAACAATGAATCGTGTGTGCTCAGTCGCATATAACACTTTGCGACCCCCTGGACGCCAGGCTCCTCTGTCCATGGGGTGCATTATCTTGGCAGGAATACTGGTGTGGGTTGCCAATGCCTCCTCCAGGGGCTCTTCCAGACCCAGGGATCAGACTCACATCTCCTGTGGCTCCTGCACTGCAGGCGGATTCTTTGCCACTGAGCCACCCGGGAAGGCCAAGCAATAGTATAAATATGTGTTGTGCAACATTCAAGACATACTTATGCAAACGTATTATTTGTTGCTTCTCTGGAATTCAGATTTAACTGGGTGTCCTGTATTTTTGTCTAGCAACTGGAGCGTAGAACCTCCAAGATTTAACTATGGATTTGATGTGAGAAAAACATCAGCAAAAAGAAGTTACAGATGCCTCTGAGGTTGTTAGCCTGAGTTGCTGGAAGCCTTGGGATACTACCATATATAAGAAGGAGAAGTAAAGGCATTTTGTGGAGAGGATAAACATTTAATTGGGAGTTTGTGGTGAGAGAGATAGTCATCACATTATCTTAGAATAGTAATTCTCAAGCAAGGGCATTCTGCCCCCAGGGGATATCTAGCAATATCTGGAGACACTTTTGATTGTCACAATTTAGGTTGGGGGGGGGGCGGCAAATGCTACTGAAATCTACTGGGTAAACATCCTACAATGTTGTTGAACACCCTGCAACACACAACAAAGAATTATCCCACCCAGAATGTCAATAGCAGTGAAGTCGAGAGACCTTACATTAGAGGAAGGGGTAAAGAAGGTTGTTTTTAGAATTTGTGTATCATCTGCATTAGATTTTGATAATCTGATTTCTTTATTTGTTCAGCAAGCATTTACTGAGCGTTTAATATGTAGGAGACTTGTTGCCACAAACAAGAGGAACAAAATACAGCAGGGTATTTCCAGAAGCTCAGCCTACCAGGGGACACAGATGTGTAAAAGTGTCTGGATAAAAGCAACCGAGGAATCAACAGGGCTTCTGGTGGCTCATGGGAAAGCTGAGTACTGTATGGAGTGCCTGTTACTTTCTTTCCCCTGGCCCCAGCCCCATAGTCTCTGCAAACAGTTCCATGCAGTTTCAACAGCTTTTCTGCTGGGGGCAGGGGGGAGGGTAATCTTCTGCCCCGGCTTCTCTGGCCCACTGTAAAACTTTGCTCAGCTTCTAAGGATGGATTATCCGAGAGATTGGTGCTGCAGGGACCACTCCTGACCTAGGGCGGGGCTGGAACTGTTGAGTAAATCCCATTGAATAAATAACATCCCCTTTTCATTCTCCCAGGTGGATTGTTCTCAGATATATTTTACCTGGCAGGAGACTGAACCACAGTCGCTCCTAGTCATGGCTGAATTGATAGCGTATTTTTACGTTCGTGTCTCTTCCTTCCTGTTTTACTCACTGGTGCTTCACTCACTGTCCTTGGGATCACTTCCAAAGTAAACTACCAAGGTACGAGCATCTAACTCGGGCTCTTCATTTGGGAACCCAGGCTGGAACAAGGTGGGAGAAGCCAGGCCTCTGACTCCAGGGTCGGGAGTTCCTCAGTCTACACACACACACTTTGCTCCACATCCATAGCAAGAAGGTGGAACAAGGGGTGAGTTTGATGAACTCTAGAGTGTTTCCAGGGCAGTTCATAAATTGCCAGTGGCCCCCAAATGGTGGGTAGTGTGCTTGTCAGGACTCTTAAGGACTCTTGGGTTCTTGGGCTCTATTGGGCCTAGTGTTCACCCCAGGATACCCTGGCAGCAGCAACCACCTTACCCCTGGGACTATCAGCAGGTGGAGCCCAGAGCTGTCTCCCTGATGTGATTTAAGGGTGCCATTAGGCTCTGTGATACAAATAGATGATAGAGGTGGGGTGCCATGTTAACCCCGGGCTATTTGCCCCAGTGGGGTAAGTTGGAGCTTGCAGAGGACAGGGCAGTCCCAGGTGAGAGCCATACGCTTACCCCCCACGCTCCCAGCCCCCACCTTAAGCTGCCATTTACTGATAACCAGTTATGACTCATGCTAACGTTCCATGCCGGTCAGTCTTTTCTTAACCCAAGCTTCACAGTAGGATCCCCTGGAGCAATTTTTTAAATGCCAACACTGATTTTCATTGGTCTGAGGGTGGAGCTTGGGCATCCAGAAAGTTCCTTAATAATTTTCATGGGCAGCGGGGTTTGAGAAACATTGATACAAAGCATCTTTTTCCAACTCACCCGCAGTCTTCCCAGGAAGATACTCTTACCCCTTGCCTGGCGGAATGGGAGGCCCTGAGTCTCTTGGAGCACTTAAGACACACAGCCAGTTAGCCGTGAAACAAAGAGTCAAATGCAGCTCAGTCTGACACTGAAGTGTCAAGCTCCGACAAGAAAAGTTGCCAAATTTCTCTTCTAAAAAATCTAGCAGAGGGTAAGCCTATCCCTTCAGGAGCAGACATTAGGGTTTCCAAAGCAGACTGGGAAGTTTTTGCAGTCCTATACTCCACCTCAGTCTCCTTATTTGCTTTCATGAAAGATGAGATTTTCATATTTTTCTATAAAGTTGATATTCCAGGGATATAGGCTGGGGTCGTTCAGACCACACCATGGTTTGCGGAGGGATCACGACATTATGGTTTGAGCAACTCATTTATGATCTGTGTCCCTGTCTCCCCTAAATGGGCAAGAGAGAATTGGAGATCCCCATGAGGGGATGGGTGTGGATGGAGGAGATGGAAGAATGTGGAGGAAGGAAGAGGTTCCTTCAAGGTCAGTTCTGATAGTATTTCCCACCGGGTTGGAAAAGAAAGTTCTTAGCTCTGGATGAGGCAGCCTTTAAAAGTTGGTGCAAGAACGCGTTCCTAATATGGATTTCACTTGTCTTACATTGCAGAGGTCAACAAGTATTTTCAGTGGAGAGTCAGATAGTAAATATTTTAGGCCTGTGGTCCATCTGGTCTCTGTCACAACTGCTCAACTCTGTGACTGTTTTATAAAAGCAGCCGTAGACACTGCAGACACAAACGGGTGTGGCTGTCATCCAATGAAACATCATTTACAGAAACTGGCAGGCCCAGCGGATTTGGCCTGTGGGGAGCAGTTTGCTGACCTCTGCTCTATTTTGCTTACTTATAAGCATAACTGAGTCAATTAGCCCAGCTCCTGCCTCCTAACTTGGTTCACCCCTGAAATCTCAAAGCAGGGGTGGGGCTGGATACTCATAACAGCTACTGGTTTTGCTTTCAGCACACACACACACACACACACCCCTACATACACACACGTGTGTGTGTGCACATTACTAATCTTCACGACCTGGATTTAGTTTCTGTGTAAGTGCAATGAGTTTTAGGGCCATTTGATTTAATTCTTTATGTGTAGTGAGTCGAAGGTCATAAAACCAGTATTGAAATCATTAAAGGTATTCTTTTTACTAACAATATTTGTTGGCAGTTCTAGACAATGTCAGTATTAAAATACCTCTCCCTGAAAAATATATTTTCTGAGTCTAGGCTCTAAATAATTACAGCAGTTAGCTTTGGACTTTGATTGTATATATTAAACATATATATATGTATTCAAATTTGAACATATTTTAAGTTTAAATTTATCCTTTAATAAATATTGATTGTATTATCCAAATAATCTAATTTGGAGCACCCCCATTATATAATGCACCTCCCATATTGAACATGATTGTATTGAATTTTGGTCTGTAATAGCTCAGAACCATTAAAGTTTACTTTGGAGAGAAAAGTAAATAGAAAGCCAGAATTTTCATCCAGGCCATCTGATGACTAAAACTCAGATTCTTTCCCAGGCTATAGCACTACTTCTAAGCAAGTGTTTGAAAACACTTCTGGTCCAAAGATCTGTGAGGCTGTGATTTTATTTACCTTCTCTAGGCAGCTCTTTGCCCAACATGCAGACAGTGCAAAAAATGTACCAGCCAAGCCATTTAAAAGAATGTACCTAAGATGGAAATTTATTCAGTTCAGCATGTTGACTTGGTATCCTATAGACAGTGTCAGGAGACTAATTTCTATCAGACTCCCCCACCTGCTGCATCAGGGAAACATTTGGAAATGCATCCGAAGCATCTCCATATTTCCGACCTTCCAGCTGTCTCCATTATCACGGGGTCATGTAAGCACTCAGAGAGTCCAATCTCAATGACACTAGACTGCTAAAATGCAATAAATGCACTCTCTGTGTGTCATTGGCTTTAAATGGGCCTCTCCGGAAATATCCAATCGGCCAAAAATCACTGGTCCAGATGCCCACTCACGCTGTCACTCATTTTCCCTCTACTTACATTTCAGCCCAACATGTCTTTATGCATCCAAGGATTCTAGGTGCCTCAGTGAAGAATAAAAATGTGGTCTCTGCATTAGTTCTCTAAAACCTGTGGTGCTGAGACCTAAGTGAGATAATTAAATATATTACATGGTGTCATTGTTGTTTAGTTCCTCAATCGTGTCTGACTCTTTACGACCTCATGGACTATTGCCCATCAGGCTTCTCTGTCCATGGGGATTTTCCAGGCAAGAATAGTGGAGTGGGTTGCCATTTCCTTCTCCAGGAGATCTTCCTGACCCAGGGATCGAACCCACATCTCTTGCATTGGCAGGTAGATTCTTTACCACTGAGTCACCAGGGAAATCCTAAATATATTACATACATTATGCCTTCTAATTCTTCCAACAGCCTTATAAGGTAGAGATCATAAGAGAGAGATTATTATCTCCCATTTGGTGTACTGAAGGTGTGTGCTGGGGGCAGGGCCTCTTTTCCTTGGCAAGTTGGCAGGTTACACTTGGCTCAGATCTTCACTCTCATTGGTGGGAACATCTTTATCTTCCCCTGAGATTACTATGATGTTCTGGGTAGATACAGCCTTTATGCTTACTCTGGTACACTAGGAATATTTTTCAGTGGATAACTAGGAAAGGGCCAAACCTGGAGTCAGTTGGATTTCTATACCAATGGCTGTTAAATCTTTGGGGTCAGGGATCCTTTTGAATGTCTGATAATTGCTAAGCATCTTTCCCCTAAAAAAATGTAGAATCCAGTTTGAATAACATTTCAGAGGGTTCATGAATAAAAACGCTGCTTGATATAGGTTACTATGCCAGACCCTGGGCTACTGCAAGCATACAATAGACACTTGTAGCAGCTGCTTCTGGAAGCCTTCTTATACCCTACACCCCATAACCTGTTGCCCTTACTACTGCAGCGCATGCAAACCTAACTTCCAGCGGAAGCTCCCGCATCTCCCGGCCTAAGTGCTTTTCTTTAGAGTTAGCCAGACCACCCAGACGTGCCCAGGAATGTATGTCTGCTGGGAACAGCCCTCCATGCATTACTGACAGGTGTATTGATACCCCAGCTCCCTTTCCCCTTGGTGGGGTCAGTCTGAGGAACACATGCTGCTTTGTCTCCCAGTTTGCCCGGGAGGGTTAAGCTCAGGTGCCTGTACTCGTGACTCTCTTCTTTCTCCCCACTCCTTTATCAGCGTTCTTTCTCTTCACTGTTAAATAAGTTAGTTGGACTGGAATCTTTGTTTCAGATTGCTTCTGGGGAACTCAAACTAAGACAGCACCTGGTAATTATACATAGAATGATTTATTCCTTATGCTGTATAAGGTGGGTCTTAATTTTGCAGATGGGGATCTCAGGGGAGGGTAAAGATGCTGTCTGTGTATCTGACACACAGGCAGGCTTAGTAACAAGCTCAAAGGTCCATGGCAAGGTTGATTTACGTTCAGCCTGGACCAAAGTTTCTTTCGGCAGAGACTTGTCCTCTGTTTAATTTGCTTAGATAATACAACTGCCTTGTGCCAGGCATTGGATGAGATATTGAGAGTACACAGGAGAGCATGTCAGATAAGTCACTCAGTATATGGCACTCATGTTCTAGGGAGAGGAGAGGGGCAGTACACACGCATAAGCATGAAATACCTACAGATGTGATGAGGACTGCTGAGGACAACACAGCATAGTATAACATAAGGAAGGAACTGGAGGGGTCAACAGTATGGTAAAGACCAACCTTGGAAAGGATTTCTGCTCCAAGAATTGATGCTTTTGAACTGTTGTGCTGAAGAAGACTCCTGAGAGTCCCTGGGACTGCAAGGAGGTCTAATCAATCAATCCTAAAGGTCTAATCAATCAACCCTGAATATTCATTGGAAGGACTGACGCTGAAGCTTCAATACTTTGGCTACCTGATGAGAAAGGCTGACTCATTGGGAAAGACTCTGATGCTGGGAAAGATTGAGGGCAGGAGGAGAAAGGAGTGAAGAAGGATGAGACAGTTGGATGGCATCACCGACTCAAGGGACATGAATTTGAGCAAACTCGGGGAGATGGTAAAGGACAGGGAAGCCTGGCATGCTGCAGTTCTTGGTACTGCAGAGTCAAAGATGACTTGGCAACTGAACAACAACAAGAAAGGGTTTGAGAGTAGTTCTCATCCCCCTAGCTGCTCCATCTTAGTTCACTGTACCTCTTTTTTTTTTTTTAACCTCCAATAAATACTTAATACATATTAGGTACCAGGGAAGAAAATGAACATAAGTCTCTTAAGGAGTTTACAATGTAGGCAGAAGAAATAGGAAATAAACAAAAAAGTAAACAAATGAAGAAAAAATATCAGATGGTAATAACCACTTTTAGAAGAAGAATAACACTTAATGAAAGAGCATATTTTGCCTTTCTCAACAAAGGTTCCCTAGAGAATTAAGTGTAACTGTCCTAAGGCAGGCATTGAATCTAATTGACTAACTTCTAATTTATGCACATCTAGAAAGGTACTGGTATTTACAATCCTTGAGAAAATTAGGGAGAGGCCTGTTCTGAAGTCATTTGCTGCATTTTGTGGTTCAGATAAGGAATCCTAGTTGAGAAAGTCTCTCCAAGGAGGTATCATTTAAATAACATTCTAGATTTCAAAAAGAAGTTAGCATCTGAAGATCAGAGTTTTCAAGATAAGGAGAAGGGCTACTGGAGAGCCCTAAGAAGGAGACTGAAGGAGAGGAGAAGAGAAGGGAAAGGAGATGGTACAAAGGAGGTGGGAAAGGGTCAAGCAATGGAGAATCTTGTACATCAAAGTTTGGAGGGGTTTCCCTTGTGGCTCAGTTGTGAAGAATCCACCTGCCAAAGCAGGAGACACTGGTTCCATCCGTGGTCGGGGAAGATCCCACATGCCCTGGAGCAAGTAAATCTGTGTGCCACAACTATTGAGCCTGTGCCCTAGAGCCCAGGAACCGCAACTGCTGAGGCTACATGCCACAACTACCAAATCCCACACGCCCTAGAGCCCACGCTCCTCAACAAGAGAAGCCTCTGCAATGAGAGGCCCATGTACCTCCATTAGAGAAAAGCCTACACAGCAATGAAGGCCCAGCACAGCCAAAAATAAGTAAGTAAAATTATTCAGAATGAAGTTTGGAGCATATATTTTATCCGAAGTGTAGTTTGTAGAAAGCCAATAATCAGAGAAGTAAGCCCAGCTGAGACACTATTGTAGTATCTAGCCATGAAGTGTTGGTAGCTTTATTCAAGAAGGTAGGAGAGTCAACAAGACTTGTTGGTGAGTTAGATTTGGTAGACAAAAGAAAGAGAAATCAAAGATAATGCCTGGCTTTATGAACAGTAAATGAATGATGGGGCCATTTACATGGATGGGGATGACTAAGAAGAAACAGATTTGCAAGACTAAGCTCAAGGATTCTCTTCCTATGTTATGATTGAGGTGCTCATTTGAATCTAAGTAGAGTCAAGTTGGCCACTGAGTATGTCAGCCCAGAGTCTACAGAGAAAAGTTTAAGGGGAAAAAAAAAAAAAAAGAATCTTTGCTCTGTAGAGAATGTGGGCACCCACAGAAACACATCTGTGGTCCTGTAATACTGATTGCCTGGCTTAGCATCTTCAGTCTCTCAAGGTGGTCCTGTTTTGGATGATAAATTGTATCAGTACCTTCCATGGAATAAAAAGATAAAAAAAGAGATAAAGGGAGCTTCGGAAAGACTTCAGGGTGCTTCAACATTTATAGACTGAGGAAAAGAGAGAAACTAGTACAAGAGACTGAGAAAGAATCATCCGTGAGGAAGGAGCAACAGCTGAATTGTAGCAGGAAGGCAAAATAAAGCATGCTTTATGAAGGTGAGATTGTCAGTTCTGTCAAATGTTGCTGGAGGGTCAAGCAGGCAAAGAGCATCCATGAGATTCCTGCATCTCACCTGCTGGGAGTCGTGGTTCCAATGAATGAGATTGCAGCTCTCTCTAGACCACAAGGTCACCTGCTCCTGGAGAAGCCTAACCTGTGTTATCACCGATGATTTAAGGACTATTGGCAGTGTACTCAGAAAGACCACAGAGTATTTTGTTTAGCATGCTTAGGACAACTTAGGCAAATTGAAATTTCTTGAGATGAAAGAACAATGTCTTGTTTATGATATTGATTGATACTAAGCTCAGAAAGCATGGAAATTTATTTCAGAAAATAGCCTTCGAGGGCTCTGGCTACTAATGACTGTTCCACTACTATTACCTCTGTCTGTTACTACTGCCACCCGCTGCCTCTGTGGCATCATCTTCCAACTCCCGGGCCAGTGCTGTTTTCTGGCAGATCATGCTCCCTCAGCAAAGCTCCCTGGCTGGTTACATAAAAAGCAATGTGGGAAAGAGTTAATTGGCAAGCAAAGAGACTGCATTTGCAACCCAAGAAGGCCTGCTGTGACTTGTTATCTGCAGAGCTAAGCTGTTTGCTGTACAAGTGATATTCGAAGCTCATTGCTGTTAATGCCAGTGGGGGCACTTAACACCTCTCTGTAAATGGTCTCAAGATTAATATCTTGCCGTTTATTTTATGTTATTTTTTTCCCCTTTGGAGGGAAAGCCTTTACTCATCTTTTGCCTTCAGGAGCCAGAGCTGAGAGAAGGTCATATCTGGCAGGCTGGAATGAGATGCTAACTTGATGGATCCTTCCAAACTTCTCCCTGTGAGATGCTAGCTTGACGGTTCCTTCCAAGCTTCTCCCCGTGTAGCGTGAATCATAGAGCTGGAACATTACTCAGCAGAATGGAAAGGGCACACGTTGGGATTCAAGATCTGCTGTCAAATCTTTAGTAACTAAATAAAAGAGCTGCTTAATTCATCTCAGCATTAATTTTCACCTGTTTAAAAAAAAGAAACCTATATATAAAATGAAACATATATATATATATATATATATTGCAAGCTTATTATGAAAATCTGCTCTCATCTGGCTTCTGCCTACTCCACTAACTGAAGCCAGTCCAGAAGTGCTATCATTTCAATTATATACTCATCAGAATGAACCCACCACACTCCCTGAAATATTCTCTTCTTTTAATTTCTGTGACCTCATACATTCCTGGTTTTCTTTCTGCTATTCTAGCTATACTGCTCAGCTTTTGTACTGGTCTCTCCTCTTTTATCTGATCTCAGAAGTTGAAAATAGGCTCTCTCTTCTCTTTCCAAGCTCTCTCTAGATATTAGCCATTATCATCTCATTAAACACTATGCGTGTGCTGACGACTTTCAAGTTTATCTCTCCAACCCAGGTGTGTCTTTTGAGATACAGTCTTAGCCATTGAGCTGCCCGTTCGACATCTCCACTAGGATGGTCAGACACCTTATCCTTAACATGCTAGTGAATCTTGAGCTTCTCCTTAAGAATCCATTCTACCCCAAGTCTATCACTTGTTAGTGAACCCCGTGCCTCCAGGTAGAAGCCTAGAATTCATAGTTAATACTTCTCTCTCCTCTACTCTCTATAAAATATACCTCTGCATCTCGTGGAAATTCTGTACCCAAGGATAGCCTGGATTCTTCCACTGACCTTTATAGTCGCTGTCACCTTCTGGGTGGCATATTTTCCATTTTCCCTCCCAGAGCCATTCTCCATCCTGCTCTATTCTTTAGCAGGTTTATCTGTATAAGCTGTACCAGTAGGTCCCCTTGTCCTTGGGCTACTGGCTAATGGAGAGTGAGCATGAGTGAAAGTCGCTCAGCTGTGTCTGACTCTTTGCGACCCCATGGACTGTAACCCACTAGACTCCTCTGTCCATGGAATTTTCCAGGCAAGAATGCTGGAGAGGGTTGCCATTTCCTTCTCCAGGGGATCTTTCCAACCCAGGGATTGAACCCGAGTCTCCTGCGTTGCAGGCGGAGTCTTTATCTTCTGAGCCACCAGGGAAGTCTGATGGTGAGTAGGGGTGGGAAATTGGAAGGAGGGAGAAGAGTGAAGTTGGGGTGTGTGTTCCATGGGCTCCCTCCTTTCAGGAGGGCATGGATTTGCAGGGATTCTCAATGGCCAGTCTCATTTCCCGTCAGAAGGCAGCCCTCTGTCCTATGTTCTAGTTACCCCTCCTTCCACTTGTGTCTTCCTGTCTGGTATAGTGATGGCTCTGTACTAGCGCTTGTCCTCAAGAAACTGCTCTGTCCTTTCTGACTTCCCTGTGCCCTGCCTTCATCTTAACCCCCTATTAAATCCCCAAATTCCTTGTTTAAAAGTATTTCCTGCTGGAAGCTGAGTGATAAGTCATTGCAAAGCAAATAAGAAAACAAAACAAACAAAAAAAATTCCTCCTAGTCTCCTATACTTAGTGAAACCAGCCTAATACAGTCTCTCTGCAGCAGCAGTGAGCAATTGTTTTTAAATACATGTCATTTCACTCTTCTGCTGAAGAGCATTCAGAAGCTTCCTGTTGTGTTTGTGATAACTTCCTAATCATGGAAGTGCGTCCCTTTGTGATCTGACGCCTGTTTACTTCTGCATGCATGGCTTGCACACGTGCATGGCTTGTTTCTTGCACTTCGGCCATACAAATATTATTAATGTCCCAAAACACTCCACCACTCTCTTTCCTGCCTTGTAGGTTTTATGCATGTTCTTGTTTCTGCCTGGATTGTTCTCCTCATGGAGGACATGCATTTTTGCCTCCTTCTTATTGCTGAGGTCTTAGTTTAATTGTCACATCCTCAGAAATGCCATTTCTGCCACTTATCATAAAGCAGCGCCTTCCCCATTATTTTCTGTCATAGCTTTCTGTTGTTCCTTTCATAGCAATTATTTCACTAATAATTATTTATAATTTTATTATTTCATTACAGGCATGCCTTGTTTTATTGTGCTTCACTTTATGGCACTTTGCCCATACTATATTTTTACAAATGGATGCTTTGTCGCAATCCTGCATAGAGCAAATCTGTCACCCATTTTTCCAGTGGCATTTGCTCCCTTCATGTCTCCCTTCATGTCTCTGTGTCATATTTCGGTAATTCTCATAATATTTCAAACTATTTTGTTTTATTATATTTCTTAGTGTGATCTTTGATATTACTAATGTAAAAAGATTAAGACTCGCTAGAAGCTCAGATGACGGTTAGTAATTTTTTAGCAATAAAGTGTTTTTAATTAACATATGTACTGTTCTTTTTTAGACATAATGCTATTGCACACTCAATGAACTGCAGTAAAGTGTAAACTTTTATATGCCTGGGAAACCCAAAAAATTATGTGACTTGCTTTGTTGTGGTATTTGTTTTATCACGGCAGTCTGGAACTGAACCCACAATGTCTTTGAGCCATGCTTGTATGTAGCCCTGCAATAGACTCTAAACTTGAGCCCATAATTGTTATTTTTAACCCCATTATGCATATTGCCTGATATATGGTAGGAACTGAGTGGTAGAACTTACAGAATTAAGTTATAAAATTAAGGAATTAGGCAGGTGAAAATAGCTGACTCATAGTATGTGCTATATTTATGGAGCATATACTCTTTACTAAGTACTTTCTGATACCCGATGTTAGTTAATAATATTAGTAACATCAAGTCCACTCTCTTCAGGTTCTTTTGGTAATCCTGGGCTGAGTTTCAAGACAGAATCAATGGGAATATGTAGGGTGAGTAAAACAATTGATTTTCATAATTTAGGGGTATGGAGATACAGACACTATTTTCTAAATACTGATATAATTTTTCTTAGTCCAAATAAAGAGAATAAAGCTGATTTATCCTTCCGGAAGTCCCATGTAGAGATCAGGATCTACCTGGGGCCTCCCAGGTGGCTCGCTTGGAAAGAATCCACCTACAAATGCAGGAGATGCAGGTTCAATCCCTGGGTCGGGAAGATTCCCTGGAAGAGGAAATGGCAAGCTATTCTAGTATTCTTGCCTGGGATATTCCATGGACAGAGGAGCCTGGTGGGCTACCATTCATATGGTCTCAAAGAGTCGGACACAACTTCACTATTAATAACAACAACAATGATGAAAGGCAAATAATAATAGCTCATATTCTCAGGCCCAGCATTCAGACTAAAAGGTTTTGTATAAATATTAGAATCTACCTATCACTTCTTCATCCATACTTCTCCATATCTTAAAGAAAAATAATGACATTTCCTTCAGTGAGTTTTGGAAGTTTAATAGATAAAATACATAGCAAGTACCCAGTATAGTATCTGAAATCAAACAGATACCTTAAAAACATTGATTTCCTTCCCCTTCTCCATCTGATAGTGAGTAGCATAGATTTCACCAGCATGTCTGCCAACAGCAGTGCAAATGAATTGTATCTTCACCTTGAATACAGATGTGCATGTAGGGGTTGCTAAATGTGGTGATGCTGTCAGTTTATCCAGCAAACCATTGGTCAAGGAAGTGATAATATTTAAACTGAAATTTAAAGGATGAGCAAGAGCCAGGAGAACAGGAGAGGGAAGTGAGTTTGGAGGCAATGCCTTGGTGTGGCGAGGGACCAAAGCCATGATCAGGTGAGAAGAATCTGGAGACTGGACAGTGGAAGTTGGAGAAGCCAGCAAGGGCCAAGTTCAGGCAGCACCTTGGAGGCCATGCCTGGGGTTGTGGATTTTGTTTTAAGAGGAAAGAGAGGTCATGACAGGTTTTAAGCAAGAGAATGATAGATGATTTTCTGAGAGCTTAGCAGGTATTGGATATAATAATTTTCACAACACTCTTATGAATTGGATACAGTTGAGCAGACAGAGGCCTAGGAAGATTAAGTCACTTGCTTAAGAACACAGTTACCCTCAGACTAGCATGTTCCAACACCTTAATCTTAACCATGGCGTGAATCCACTGCTCAGGGTACATCGTACACTCTATGTGATGAAGTTCTCTAGTCTCCCATCTGGTCTGATTCCATCCATTGCTTTCAGTTCTGCATGTTCACCAATAACTTTATCTTTCTTCTTGTATTTATCTGTATGGTCATGTATTTATCTGTATGGTCTCTGTTCCCTTTCTAGAATGAAAGCAGAGACTTTATTGGATTCATTGTTTTACCATCTGTGATTTGTAAAGAGCCAGGTACATGATAAGATGCTCAGTTGCTACTTTGCGATGTGTGAAAATACCTGGGATATAGCAGACAACTACAGCCGAAGTTCTAGAATATTCCCTGGGTGCCTGATGTCTGCAAGGCACTTGCTGAGCACTTTTGCATGCACTGATTTCATATTTACCCTCTCCACAACCTCGATAGGAAGAGGCCCTTGTTTCTCTTCTAGGCTTTCCATAAAAAGATAAGGATATTCCCGAAACAATGGGCTGTGAGAGCAGTTGTGTACGGAGGGGCAGGAAGGGGCCATGTCTCTGGTGTGCTTATAAGTGACCATTCCTGAGGTCTGAGCCACTTCTTCCCTCCAGGTGGCCACTGAGAAAAGCACTATCTCTTTAAAATAACTCACACCATTAAGACACTAATAATAAATCAGAGTTATGTGATTTTTCCTAAAAAGATTCAATCCAGGATCCTTCCCCAGAAATCCAGTTCCTGCCACAATGGGCATCCTTTTTACTGTAGATGTGAAATTGTCCTAACTGGGAAGTGTCTGAATAGAGTTAAAGGGCAAAGATACACACGGGTGTAATGCCTGGAATTTTCCTTCTTCGTTAAATGCCCTATACATACATGTACTTCTCAAAAACACTGTCTAGATTCAATCTTTTTTTTTTTTATCATTGTGGTAAAATATGTGTAACATAAAATTTATCATTTTAACCATTTTGAAATGTGTAGCTCAGTGGCATTAAGGACATTCACAATGTTGTGTAAACATTAATATCTGGCGTGTGTGATCAGTCGTGCCCAAATCTTTGTGACCCTTTGGACTGTAACCCTCCAGGTGCCTCTGTCCATGGGATTTTCCAGGCAAGAGTACTGGAGTGGGTTGCCATTTCTTCCTCCAGATATCTTCCAGACCCAGGGGTTGAACCCCTGTCTCTTGCATTGCAGGTGAGTTCTTTACCCCTGAGCCACCTGGGAAGCCCCTGTGTAAACCATGTCCACCATCCATTTCTAGAAACTTTTCATCTTCCCAAACTGAAGCTCTGTACTCATTAAACATAGCAATCTATTCTCCTTATTCCTAGCCCCTTACAACCACTGTCTTTTCTGTCTCCAAATTTGACTACTCTCTGTACCTCATATAGGTGGAATTATAAGGCATTTGCCCTTTGTGTTTGACTTATTTCACTTTGCATAGCATCTTCAAGGTTTATCTAGCCATAACATGAGCCAGGATTTCATTCCTTTTTAAGGCTGAATAACTTCCTATTGCCTGAATAGACCATGTTTTATTCATTCATTCCTCCACTGATGGACACTTGGGTTGCTTCTACCTTTTGACTATTGTGAGTAATGTCATTATAAACATGAGTGAATGAATATCTGTTCAGACCTTGGATTCAGTTCTTTTGAATATGCACCTAGGGGTGGGATTCTTGGATCATATGGTAATTCTATATTGAATTGCTTGAGGAACTGTCATCCTATTTTCCAATCAATCTTTTATTAAGATTTTCTTAAGTAACCTTTAAAAATCTGGATTAAAAGACTGGTTTTAAGAAATGTTACAAGAAGAGCTGGTCTTCCATTTGGTTTCAAGATTCCAACTTAGTCAGTACTTTCCAGGCTGCCCTAAAGACCGCTTTATCATTAAACAAGGGACAGGTACGCCGTATTTTTTCCTGTGTTTTTGTTCCCCACATGAGTCAGTGGAGGAAGCCAGGGGCTAAGGGAGCAATGCCAAGCTTTTTGTGTTTCTTCCTTCGCTGTTCCCCTAAGTTCGCCACCTCAAAGTCATCCCAGCGGAGCCAGTGAACCAAGCATTCAGGCTATTTCCTCATGACCCATCTGTGACCTCCTGAACCTCTGAATGGACATTACCAGACTCTGCTGGACCAAGACAGAAAGCCAGAATCACACAATAACACTAACTCAGCTCCTGAATCAGAAGTTAGAGGCAGCTCTGAGTCCTATTCTGTGCTCCCAGCCCGTTTAACGCGATTGTGGCCAAGCCACTGAACTCACTCTTAAGAGTGAATTAGGCCTTTCTTATTTTAGGTCTTTTTCTATCAATAGATTCCCCAGAACAAATAAAACCTTACTTAGAATCTCAATACATGGCACAGATAATAATAAAGGTGCTAAAGGAAAAGTGTTTCTCTACTCACAATACTGCTGACACAAAATGTGTGGGTTTTTTCCCCCTCACACCAACCACCAGTTCCCCAACTCTGGACACCAGCAGGATGTCCTACAATAAAATTCAGTTCCCTCAGGATCTACCTGGAGTTAGCACAGACTCCACAACTTAAGAACTCAGTCTCACAAGACTGCCCTCTCTTCAGATACCAGTCACAAGTCTAGGTTGCCACCTGTCCTGAACACCTGGATATAAAGTGAGAGTTTCCAGCCCATTCTTTGGGTTTGACAATTTGCTAAAATAGAGAGCTCAGGGAAGCACTTAATTTTATCCTTTATTATAAAGGATACCAGTGAATAGCTGGATGAGGCAGTACAGGGGATGAGTTCTGCGCAGGGCCTCCATCACAGGACTTCTGTCCCTGTAGAGGTGGGGCACGCCACCTTCCTGGACATGGGTGCATTCACCCCTTCAGATGCTCTCTGAAGCCTGTGCGTGTGTGCATGCTCAGTTGCTTCAGTAGTTGTCCAACTCTTTGCGACCCCATGAACTGTAGCCCTCCAGGATCCTCTGTCCATGGGATTCTCCAGACGAGAATATTGGAGTAGGTTGCCGTGTCCTCCTCCAGGGGATCTTCGCAACCCAGGGATCAAACCCACATCTCCCGCATCTCCTGCACTGCAGGCAGATTCTTTACCACTGAGCCACAGGGGAAGTCCCTTGAAGTGTGTAGTTTAGGGACTTTTTTAATGAAAGCATCATTATATAAGCATGATTGATTGTTAACTCAGTCTCTGACCCCACTCCCCTCCTCAGAGGTTGGGGGTGGGTAGGTGGAGCTAAGAGTTCCAAGCTTCCAGTCATGACTTAATCTTTCTGGTGACCAGCCCCTAACCTGAACCCATCTAGGAGCCCACCAAAAGTCTCCTCATTAGAACAAAATAAGCTCCCATAAGCCAGGAAACTTTAGGAGATTGAGGAGCTCTATGTAAGAATTTCTCACTCTCATCATTCAGGAACTTACAAGGGTTTTAGGAGCCCTGTATCAGGAACTAGAGCAGAGGCCAAATATATATTTATTATGTCATAGATGATTTGCCTAAAGAAGAGATGGAGGGTAAGAAATTCATCTACTCATTGGCGCTCATGTTCCTTATTCCCCCTAGAGATTTTTGAATCTCCATTGTGGCAACCTAGTGCCCAGTGGAACCTAGTTTGGGTACCACTGAAGTAGATAACTTGATATTGATATCCAGCTGCAATATGCAATCAATGAAGCTCTTCAAGGCCGCAATATGGAAGCTCTCCTAATTATGAACCAGTTTCCTAAATGCATTTCATAAGTGCAGTTGTTCATCAGAAGTCTAAATATACAGTAATATGCTAGCAATGGTTCTTGCCATTAAGGAAGCTGATTAAATGTTACTCTGACTCACTGCTTCATTTGTGTTTATGAAAGTTTGTCAGTATTTCAGAGATGGTAAAATGGAGGCTTACAAAGGCTATGTGATTTTCACAAAGCCACAGGGTTAGTAGACAGAGGAACCACAATTTGGACCTAGGAACTTTGACTCTTAAAGTTCTTTAATGCGATTTGCAGCAACATGGATGGGTGTCATACTGAAGTAAGTCAGACAGAGAAGGAGAAATATCATATGGCATCCTTTATATGTGGACTCTAAAAAGAAATGATGTGAGCAAACTTACAAGACAGAAAGAGACTCACAGACTTTGAAATCAAACTTATGGTTGCCAGGGGGAAGGGATAGTTAAGTACTTTGGGAAGGTCATGTGCACACTGCTATATTTGAAATGGATAACCAACAAAGACCTACTGTATAGCACATGGAAATTTGCTCAATGTTATGTGTCAGCCTGGATGGGAGGAGGTTTAGGGAAGAATGGTTACATATATATGTATGGCCGAGTCCCTTTAATGTTCACCTGAAACTACCACAACGTTGTTAATGGGCTCTACCCCAATACAAAATGTTTTTGGTGTTTAAAAAAATTAAAAATTAAAAACATATCTCCATCAAGCCTCCTTTTAAAGCCAGAAGTGGATAAGAAGAGAAGCTTCTTTATACAGCAAATATGAGACACAAAAGCTGTATCTGTTGGACTGACCACTGTTGTTGCAATTCACTGTAAGAGATGCCTATCTCCAGCCAAACCACTGACCTGACTTCAGAGACCTGAGTCCTTTAGGCCAGCCCTGCGCCCACTATATCAGCAGAGCTCTTCAGCAAATGCCATTGATTCAAGTGACTCAGTTAAAGGTTCAGAGCTATAAAATAATTCATGTACTCTGGAATTGGATCTCTGGGCCTGAATTTTCCACCAACTTTTAAATCATTTTTGCTCCTTCTTTCTGCCTTGTAAGGGAGTAAGAGTGGCCTGTCCTTTTAAATAATGCAGGTACTTCCTCTTAGATCTTGTTTTCTTCCTCAAGTTTCCATGCAGAGAATTTCCTATAGTTGATTGATAAAAGATCATTCCAAAGGCCGAGTTTCGAAATATTCTTATAAATGGATCATGTTGTTAATATAAGATCATCCCAAAGGGGCTTTGGAGTAGGAAAGTGACTGAAATTGGAGTACTCAGCAGTGGTGACCAGAGAGATAAAATGGCTCATGCTCAAGAAGGAAAATCAAGAGAAGGGAAGGATGGGATCAAAACTACCATTTATTAAATACCTCTGGTTTGCTAGAATCCTGACTCTGCTTATACTAATCTTGTGACCTTAGACAAGCTTCTTAACATCTCAAATCTCAGCTTCTTCAACTGTAAACTGGTATAAATTATATCTTCATAGGATGTTGTAAGGATTAAATAAAATATGTTAAGTGCTTTGTTTCTAGAAAGTAGCAAAACAGAAATAGTTCTTGTTAACAGCTATTACCACTGTTATCATTTGTGTTCTTGAAACCCTTACCAGCCTCCCAAGTGAGGTATCAGCTGGAATTCTGGGTTTCAATCATAAACAAAGATATTGTACAACTCTTGCTCATTGGGTGATGAGATAGTGCTTCTGTTTATGACTTACATTTGAAAATCAGACAACATGACGGTTGTTGGGCAAGGGGAAGATGCAGAGAAAGGAAGCCAGCTAAGGAGGCAGGACTTGTAAATTTTGCAACTGTCCTCAGTTTAATGTTTGACATTCTGTGCTCATTACTGACTGCATGGCTTCACAATAAATTGGGAATTTGCTATGTGAGAAAATGAAGATTTATACAAAGCCAAATTGAACAAATGGTGAATAATTGATTTAGCTGACCTGACAACTCCCACTTGTAAATAGCACAGAATGTTTTACTCGGGCAGGAATTCAGTTTTCTGGGCACCCTGACTCCTTCTAGCAGTTTACTGTAAAGACCCAGTGCTTCCTGACTTTCTCATACATCAAAAAATCTTAGATCATGAACTCTATCCTCATGTTATTGTCAGCTAAAAAAGAAGCACAACATGAGAGTTGTGAGTTGAGTTTTATTTGGGGGCAAAATGAGGACTGCAGCCCAGGAGGCAGCCCTCAGATAGCTCTGAGAAGACTGCTCCAAAGAGGCAGTCGGGGAGGGTCAATATATAAAATTTCTGTGAAGGGGCAGTTCAGTACCATCAAGTGCTTAGTTTACAAGAGATTTTCTGCTACTCACGAGGATCTGATGTCATCATGAAAAGATTTAGTGCTTTTCTCTAGATATGAGGAGATGCCAGGATTAGGATCATGAAATCAGTTCCTGAAAATACCCAGTCATCTAAAGAGCTGTCCCACCAGATTCCCTGGAGCACAGAGTGCCTCACTCCACCCTGAACTCCCTCAGATTGTGTTGACAATCAACAGCTACAGCAGGGTCCAGTCTCTGCAGAGGCAGATGGCAAATGCCCTTGTTGTTCCGTCACTGGCAATGCTTTTCAGTTCATTTCAGTTCAGTGGCTCAGTCCTGTCTGACTCTGCAACCCCATGGACTGCAGCATGCCAGGCCTCCCTGTCCATCACCAACTCCCAGAGCTTACTCAAACTCATGTCCATTGAGTCAGTGATGCCATCCAACCATCTCATCTTCTGTCATCCCCTTCTCCTCCCACCTTCAATCTTCCCAGCATCAGGGTCTTTTCCAATGAGTCAGTTCTTTGCATCAGGTGGCCAAAGTATTGGGAGTTTCAGCTTCAACATCAGTCCTTCCAGTGAATATTCAGGACTGATTTCCTTTAGGATGGACTTGTCAGAGCTCTTGTCAAGTGCCAATTTGTAGTTGACATTATTCTGGCATAATCTGTAAGAAGTAAGGTTTGTGTTAGATGCTCTCTGAAGAATGTGAAGATCTTTTATGTTGCCCTCTGATTTAAGGATGTAGTTTGGCTCCAGTTAGTATAACTTGAGATATATTTGATTGGATTTAGAAATTACTATGTTTATTCTTCTCAGGAATAAAATAAAGTAAAAGAAAGAAAAGAAAATAAATATAAAATTGACAATGTTGCAGCATTGTTTAAAATCCCTTGATTGGCACCTGCATCCCATCTTAGAATACATTAGCAAAGGAAGTATGTATTTCCAAGGTTGGTATTCCAAGGAATGATATAGATGAAAATACATGAATA
>NW_024080543.1:828935-832330 GCF_014754425.2 Oryx dammah
TTATAGATTTAGTTCTGTTCAATAAGGGGCTTCCCACGTGGTGCAGTGGTAAAGAATCCACCTGCCAATGCAGGACACATGGATACGATCCCCGGGTCAGGAACATCCCCTGGAGGAGGACATGGCAACCCACTCCAGTATTCTTGCCTGAAAAATCCCATGGACAGACGAGCCTGGAGAGCTACAGTCCATGATGGTTGCAGAGTCAGACACAGGAGAATGAGCACACACACAGTCTACTCAATAAACACGTCATGAGCGCCTAAAACAGGCATTAAGCTAGGATTCTTGGTGGGGGCATGCGTGACTGTTGGTGGTGGTTTAGTCACTAAGTCATGTCCTACTCTTGCGACCCCATGGACTATAGCCCACCAGGCTCCTCTGTCCATGGGATTCTCCAGGCGAGAATACTGGAATGGGTTGCAAAAGAAGGAGCAAAATGTGTGCCATCAAGAAGTTTATATGCTAGTGGATTTGAGTAACATAGACTGAAGCTAGAGACTGAGGTTGATGTAAAATAAAGTTCTCTAGGAGTAGTTGAGGAGGAGAAATCTAATTCATGTGATTAGTCTGGCCAACAGATGACCATTCCTTTCACTCTTCATCAAAAATCTATTGACCATCTTCCATTTAACAAAACCTTTGCTGGACATCTGGGGATGCTGAATACAGTAATCATGGTGACTTCATCGGCCCAAAGTCTAACAAAGATGGCTGGAAATTGAACAGGAAATTGCAGTGTTATGAATATTCTTAAATGTTATTGCATTCCTCTGCTTTGGACAGACCTATATGTAACTGTCCTGGAATGACTGTGGGAAGAGATGAGCCAATACAGGCAGGAGGATTGCCCAATTTTTGCTCCCTCTTTCTCTAGCTGGAGAGATGAGGTATATAAATGAGAGGACAACAAGCTTATCTTTATAAAAAACTGAGACCTCAAATAAACACAAGTTGTGCTAATTTTGCTAGGCCAAATGCATAATTAATGAGCTAAAACGGTCACTGTGATTTTTTGCTAAGACTTTGGGCAGCTGGACCCTTTCCTAGATTGTGAGTCAGGAGTTTAAAATTCAAGTTTCTGCTTCACCATGAAAGTAAACATGCATCCCTGTTGGTAGGATTTTATTCAGCTATATTGTGCCTCAGTTTTCTTTGATATGGCATGAAGTTATTTCAGTCAAACTGTAGGCCTGTTTTTTTTCTTCTTCGACAGTCAGCATTTAATGCTGTTTACCGACCACTGAAAGTCATCCTGGGCATCACTCATGACATAAGGCTCTTTGGCTGTACAGTACAATTAAGCTGAAATACATTTCAAGGGTAATATATGCTATGGAGGCAGAGTCAGTTTTAGTGCCTGCAAGTTCACATCACTGAGATGCTGTTCAAATTTATGATATAACAATCACAAATTTTTGGTCTATATGTATATGAGCAACCAACATTTGAAAGGACAAATATTTCTAATATATCATGTCCAAGAGTTCTTCTTAATGACCACTGAGACAACGACTGTGACAATGTGCATAGACTCTATTTGTCATTTGGGACTCTGTAACACTGGAGATCTTATATAACCTTTCTGCATCACAGATTTTTCCTCCTAAAAATAGGGCTAATAACTGTGTCCACCTCATTGGACTGCTTCATATAGATAAGATACATAGCATAACCACTTACTTCTGGAACATGGTAAATTCTCAGTGACCTATTGGTGTGGGTTCCCCATTGGACAGTGGTGTCCCTTTTGAGTTCCCTTTAGACAGGACTAATTTCTATTCATATAGGTAGGAGATGGCAAAGCTGGGATTTGCACCCAGGGAGATATCAGAGACTGTAGTCCAATCACTGTTCTGTCTCCCTGATTAGCTATTAATAGAATCAGTGACTTTTAAACATTAAAGTTAATCAACAATATTGGTCTATAAATTCTCTTTCCTGGAAGGCTGTTCATACCTGTTCTCTATTTCATTAACTCAGTTAATACTGATAGTTATTATTAATACAATTCTTCCTGTTTTGTTCTAGGACCAGAGTTGTAATCCAATTAAATTTTAACTTTGATTGGGTCTTGAGGGATATATAGGAGTTCACCAGTTATGAGTAGCGAGAAGTGAATTCAGATTGAGGAGAAATAGCAGATGAAACAACATTAAGCTGTGAAAAGGCAGAATATTATTTAAAAGCAGCAGCAAATGGTGAACAGTCCAATGGAGTATAGAATTTGAAAAAGAAGTATCTGTAGATAAATGAACAACAAAATCAGAGCTTGGTTGTGATGAGCCTAGAGTGTAGACAGTGGGAAGTCACCGAATGGTTTCACCAAGGGGAGTGACATGAGCAGATGTGAGATATATCTTACTGGCAGCAATATGAAAAGTGCACGGATCGAGCTGAGAGCAAAGATGTTAGCTGACGCAGCAGGAAACGGCACTTTGGCAGGAGGTAGTGGGCCCTGCACAGTGGCAGTGGGATGGAGAATTCCCCCCAAAGTAGCAGAAATCTAATTTTGTGGGAAAGTTTTCCAATAGCTTGGGTGAACCAGATTTTTAATTTCCACCCACACCTCCTGTCCTGTGCCTTCCCTAGGAGAAGAGCTGTGATAAAGATGTTTGGGTCTATCATCTATCTATCTATCTAATCTTCAAAAAATTACAAAAGAAACTTGTCTTCACTACCACCGGTGAGTTCATTTCAAGCTATGAGAAGAATGTGGTGGTTTAGTCACTTGGTCATATCTGATTCTTTTACCACCTAGAATTCAGAGACTGTCAGCATCTTAACCCCCCACCCCCCAATGGGTCCCTTCTTATACAGAATTCCTAAATGGTGGGAGATCTGCAGTGCAGAACTGGCCTTCAAGGCCCAATTCAAATAATAAGGCAGTCCTTCAAACAAAGCCTCCTGTGCCACAGGGCAGGGCAGGGCTTATGGAAAGCACTGAACTGACTCCAGCCTGCCCCCAGAGGCAGCTGGGGTATTCACTCTTCCTTCTACTCTAAGGAAGTTCCTTCCTAGCAAGAGAGGTGGATTTCCTGGCTGGAGGACAAAGGGCACCTCCTCCTCCCTTCTTAGTATGGACCTCGTTGACTGTTTAGACATCCTCAGAGACCCTGATTCACTCCTTCCCGTCCACGTCCAGCCTCTAGGCTCCTGAGCATAGGTAGAAAGAAACAACACTCAACGTTCCTACCATGAAGGGAAATGCTAACCAGGACAAGACTGACAACCTTTTTTTCTAGTGATTTCTAGACCTGTCTAATCTGCAGAATCACCCAGAGAGCTTACTGATTTCTAGAACTGTCTAATATGTAGAATCACCCAGAGAGCTTATTTACAATACAACTTGCTGATCCCAGACACATAAATGTTATCTGTACATATTCTGGACC
>NW_024080543.1:832830-848318 GCF_014754425.2 Oryx dammah
TGTTATAAGTAAAATAGAGCAGCATCAGTGCATTTTGAGTCGACGTGAGTCGACTCAAAATAGACATGAGTCATGGAGTATAATTAGAGTCCAGAAACAGACCCATGTTAAATGAGTTTAAAGTTCAAAAGCAGTTGATCATAGAGGGAAGAGTTTTGATAAGTAAAAAGTATAAAACCATAGGAAAGTTTTAAGAATATGAAAGAAGACCTACTAAATAAATGAAAATACATCATATATTGATGGATCACAAAACTTAATATTATTCACATGACAGCAAATTGATCTGCAGACTCAACAGAATGCCTACCAAAACCCCAGCTTCTTTGCAGAAATTGACAAGCTGATCATAATATTCATATGGAATTATAAAGGACCCAGGATAGCCAAAACATTCTAAAAAAAAAAAGAACAAAGAGGGCTCGGACTTCTCAATTTCAGAACTTACTACAAAACTGTAATAATCAAGACGGTATGGTACTAATTTAGGCTTCCCTGGTAGTTTAGTGGTAAAGAACCTGCCTCCCAATGTAGGAGATGTGGATTTGATCCCTGGGCCAGGAAGATCCCTGGAGAAGGAAATGGCAACCCACTGCAATATTCTTGCCTGGGAAATTCCATGGACAAATGATCCTGTTAGGCTATAATCCATGGGATCTGAAACAGTCAGACACAATTTAGCGACTAAACAACAAAAATAAGACCGTTTCCACTTATGGATACTTGAAAAATAGCACAAAATTCCCATGTACCTTCAACCAGCTTCTACTAATGTGGGTATCTTACACATTACAGTGATTAAAATCTGGAAATTAACATTGATGTGGTAGTTATTATAGACCATATTTGAATTTTACCAGTTATTCCACTGGCTGGATCAGTCTTTTTTCCAGTTCAGGATCCAGTCTAGACTCCTTCTTTAACTTGATTATCTGTCTTTTTTAGTCTCTCTGTGAAATCCTTGGTCTCTCATTCCTTTTTTTTTTCTTTTCTCCCTTTCCTTTCTTCCCTTTTCTGTCCTTCCTTTTACCTTTTTTTCTGTCCTTCTTTTCAATGGCTTTGACATTTTTGAGGAGTACTACCAGGTAGTTATTGGACATCCCTGCTGGCTCAGTGGTAAAGAATCCACCTGCCAATGCATGAGATGTGGTTTTGATATGTGGGTGGGGAATATCCCTTGGAGAGGGCAACCCACTCCAGTATTCTTACCTGGGGAACCCATGGAGAGAGGAGCCTGATGGGCTATAGTCCATGGGGTTGCAAAGAGTTGGACACGACTTAGCAACTAAACAACAACAACCTAGTAGTTACCTTATCAAGTGCCCCTCAGCCTGGACTTGTCTGATTAGAAGGGATAAAGCATTTTTGGCAAGATCACTACTGAAGTGATGTTATGACCTTTATCTTTGCCTGTGCATCATTTCAGAAGGTGCATGAGTGCAGTTTGTGTCATTAATGAGATCGATTTTGATCACTTGGTTAAGGTGCTGAATGATAGAATTATCCACTGTAAATGTGTTTTCACATTTGTCATGAATAAGTATCTCGTGGGGAGATACTTTGGGACTATTCAAATGTCCTGTTTCTCAACTCACTTTTGCCCATTAACTTTAGCATCCTTCAGTGATGACTTTTCTGCAGTAATATTCACTGTGATGTTTGCTAATGGTCATTTTAATTTTCATCATTCCTTATAAAATTGTTAATTGAATTCTACTGTAAGGAAGAGCAAGTCCTTCATCTCCACTGATTTATTGTTCACTTAATTTTTGTGTTAGTATGGATTCATAGATATTTATTTTAGCCTACAGGTTATAATCTGTTACTACTTTTATTTATTTTGTTGCTCAAACTGTCCCAGATTTAGTCAGTGGGAGCTTTAGTTCCTGTGTCTTTCTCAACAAGTTCACATCATTTATTGAATATTTCCTTCTTAATTTTTGGTGCCATAAATATTCCAGGCTCATTTTATACAGGTAATTTTTAATGCTCCTGTCCTCTAATGTCCTACATCTTCAAGGATCTCTACTTCCTTTTATCAAATATACTTAGAAACTGAAAGATGTCCACTAGATATCCCCTGTTTTTGCTGCTGAGATGTTATTGCTTCTAAGATTTCTCAGGAAAGATAGCTTTAAAAAGTATGTACTTACTTATTAAGGTAAGATATGCATATATATATTTCTGTATCTGTCTATGCACACACACACATATTAAAACTGTGAGTTCATACTAAGTGTTCAAATCCCAGTCCCACATCACTGGATTTATTGTCACTTTGTCCCTTTCCTTACTTATAGCTCCTTTCTCTGACCAGGAGACACTTGGCCCTTATTTTTCACCTCATATTTACTTACTATAATCCAAGTATATATGTAAACTAGTTTCTGAATTTCTAACTCACACCCTTGCATCACAAACAAATGTACTAACGTTAAAGAAAAAAATACTCAATGATGTGTGTTAAAGATGGTAAGGCTGACTTTGTTCAGGACCATCATGGTAGGTGGAGGGACCACTGTAGCGGGATTTTACAGTGGAGTCACGAGATCGGGCTCAACTCTGTGTACAACCTGGGCCAATGGGAATTTGTAGCCAAGAATGCGGCAGTGGTTAAGAAAACATTAGGCGAAGGGGGGCATCTGGCTAAATGACCTAACATGATTCTCACTATAACATACTCTACAGAAGACAGTTTAGACAGCTGTTTTTCACTTAAAAATCAGATCATTAAAGTCTTTCCATACCAATTCGGGCAAAGTGCGCCCCCCCCACACACACACCTCTCTTCTTTAACGGCTACCTAGCATCCAGTGTATGGATGGACTATAGTTTAGTCAATAACTCTTCAATTTATGGACATTTAGGTTGTTTCCAGTATTTTGCATATGAAAGCAATGCTACAACAAAAAACGTTCATATTTATTTTCATATTTTTGAAGGTGTAGCTGTTGGATAAATTACTAGAAGTGAAATTGCTGAGTGAAAACGTTGGTGCATATGAAATTTTGTTAAGTATCTCCAAATTCCCTTCCAGATGGAGCACACCAATTTTCATTTCCACCAGCAATGTTTGAAAGAAACTGTCTCCTCTGGGGATTTATTTATGGTCAGAGACTTGGCCACATAAACTTCTAGGATACAGACTTTTTTAAATTCAATGTAATATTGTTGAAATATTTTCTTGCTTTGTTCCCCTATATGTGTAAGCCAACAGTTTATTTAAACTGTGACTTTGGTCAAGGTACTTAAAAAATAAAACTTGGCTTTATTGTCTAAAAATATGTAAAATAATAAAACTTCTTTTTAAAAACTTTTTTAAGATAGCAAATGAGATTCTGTGTGTAGGGAGTGTCATACATCCCAAAATTTGGGATGAGTGAAGTGCTTTGTAAGTACATAGTGAAATAAAGTATTTAGTTTTGTCCTGGCATCTTTGCAGAGCACAAATGCCTGAATAAAGTGATTCTTCTTCACTGTAGTTCTCCTATGTCTGTGCTGGGAGATACTAGTACCTGTCCTTTCCTTTCATTGTTGGGCCCTCAATGGTAGCACAGCATCATGTTCAAATATTTACTCAGGAATGTGGTACATCTTGATTTAGCTATTTGTCCAAAATATCTACCAAATCCATTATCTCTTCTCTGTCCCTAAAGACACTGCCTTAATCGAGGCCTCATCCATGACCTGGTCTTGGGTCTTCTAATAGTTCTCCTGCCTCTGGGCTCACTTCTCCAACTCCTCTGCATAGTTTCTGGAGGATTCCACTGTAATCTGTTTTGTGTAATTTCCATGGTTAAAAGCCTTTCTTTGACTCCACATGACTTAGGGATTTCAAAGTCCATAAGTATATTTGCTTTGCTAAAAGAAGCAATGGAAACAGTGACAAACTTTACTTTTAGGGGTTCCAGAATCACTGCAGATGGTGACTGCAGCCATGAAATTAAAAAACGCTTGGTCCTTGGAATAAAAGTTATGACAAATCTAGACAGCATATTAAAAAGCAGAGACATTACTTTGCCAACAAAGGTCCAGCTAGACAAAGCTATGGTTTTTCCAGTAGTCACATATGGATGTGCGAGTTGGACTATAAAGAAAGCTGAGCACTGAAGAATTGATGCTTTTGAACTGTGTGGTGTTGGAGAAGACTCTTGAGAATCCCTTGGACTGCAAGGAGGTCCAACCAGTCCATCGTAAAGGATATCAGCCCTGAATACTCATTAGATGGACTGATGCTGAAGCTGAATCTCCAATACTTTGGCCACCTGATGCAAAAGACTGACTCATTTGAAAAGACCCTGATGCTGAGCAAGATTGAAGGCAGGAGGAGGGGCTGTCAGAGGATGAGATGGTTGGATGGTATCACCGACTCAATGGACATGAGTTTGAGCAAACACTGGGAGTTGCTGATGGACAGGGAGGCCTGGCATGCTACAGTCCATGGGGTTGCAGAGTGTCAGACACCACTGAGTGACTGAACTGAAGATATTCCTTGGGCTTTCCCACCAGTAAGCTTTCTGGCATGTTTTTCCATTAGCCTGGAATTCCCTGCCTGATCTTTCAGCCTGGTGAAATCCTTGTGAAATTTTAGCTTTGAGAAGGCATCCCCGACTCTGCTTGCTAATGCCAATGGCACTTTGAATCTCCACCCTAGCTCTTAACAACTGTATTAAACTGAGCCATCTTTTCTGCCCTGACCCTGCTTAGACCTGAAGTACAAAATCTAGGTTTCGATTATCCTTGTTTCATCTACCAGGTTATATTGCCTTAATCTTTCTTGTTCTCTATCAGTCTTTTGAGCCAGACTTCCAGGCACTTGAGAGCAACAGTGATGGTTTAATCATCTTACAATCTGTTAGACCACACACAGAACCTGGTCCAGAGTGACTGATGGATTGATGGATTGATGCATGCTGCTGAGTGTGTTTGCTATGGGCCTCGGAGTCAGGGAAGAGAGACTCCAGTTTTCAAAAGTAGAAGTCTGTTCCCCACACTGATGGGACAGGCATGACTTACTCCCACCTGTTTTATTTCTTTCCTCCTATGCAAGATCAAGGCTCCCAAGACCAGGCTGCTTGTACCAAAAACTGCTGTGTTCTTTTTTGTGCTGCCTTAATGAGTGCTCATCTGTGCCTCTTTCACATGAAGTGTTGAAGTTATTTTAATCTTGTTAGTCTTAGTTTTTTTTTTTTTTCTGGTAGTCAGCCGAACACCAATCCATGTGTCTTACACCAGTGGTTCTCATTTATTTTCTTCTCCTAGTGCCTTATCCTACAGTAAATTTGAGAATTTGTCAGACTAGAGCCTGGAGGAATGTAAAAAGGGGTCAGAAATCTTTAGAGCTCACCAGCGCAGCCCTCTCTCTTCCTCTTAGCCAAGCGAACTCACTCGTTAGAAGTGAGATAATTGGAACTGCATTAGAGGAAGCCTAGCCCTTCACCATACACAGGAATATAGTTTTATATTAAAGACCAATTTAGACATCATCAAAGTGCATGTATTAGGATTGCAAGGATAAGTGCTTTGGAAAGTGTTATCTAAAGAAGGTGATATTAATCTTCCTTATCAAAGAGAGGACTTGTAGCAACATGGTCATCTTGGGGATGGTCAGCGACTTCAGGAGATGCTTGCGCTCAGGTCATGTTGCTTAGAGTTTGAAAAATACAAAAGTTGTTAATGCACCTACTGTTCAAATTTAGCAGATTTAACTTTTCCTTGTTTGTTTCAGATGACTTCGTTTAAAGATAGAATGAGAGAGAGAGACAGCTCAAAAGTCACCTTCTTGTCCTTAATTTTTCACCCTTTAACCAACCATTGGGTTTCCCAGGTGGCACTAGTGGTAAAGAACCAACCTGCCAATACAGGAGACTTAAGAGACACAAGTTCGATCGCTGGGTCGGGACGATCCCCTGGAGGAGGAAATGGCAACCCACTGCAGTATTCTTGCCTGGAGAATCCCATGGACAGAGGAGCCTGGTGAGCTACGGTCCATGGGGTCACAGAGTCAGACACAACTGAAGCGACTTAGCACAGCACACAACCAACCAGCTATTAACCCATCTTTAGAAAAATGAGTGATAAAAAAGCAGTGTCTCAACAGTCTGTAGAAAACTAAAGAAGGAAAAAGCAGTCAAATCTACACATATATGCAACATTTGCCTTATTTATACACACTAAGATATGTAGTGTGTGGTTTTTTTTTTTAAGTGAAAATAGACAGCATTTTGTTTTTAGCCTGAGCTTGTTTGGCCTGAGAAACCACAGGAGTGCTGTGAAGAGGCTTGTCCTGATTTTTGGAGTAGTAATCAGTGAGGAAAGGACCACCCTGGACTGGGAGTCAGGCCCCGGGTCTGACTCTGCCACCATTCTGAGGGGCAAGATTGAGTCACAAATATCATCTCTTCAGTTCTCAGTGTTTTCATTAATCAAAGGGTTGCAGTGGATTAGAACAGAGATTGTCAGCCTCAGCAAGGTTGACACTTTGGGAAATTCTTTGTTATGGAGGCTGTCCTGTGCATCCTAGGCTTTCCCAGCACCCCTGACCTCTACCAGGTAGACCGCAGTGCCTCTCCTCTCCACCCCTCCTCACGAGGTGTGATGACAAAACCTTCTCCAGACACTGTCCAGTGTCCCTTGAGGGACAAAAACATCCTCATCTGCACCACTGGCTGCAAGCAGATTTTACATCCACGGGGTATTTAGCGAGAACACCGGCCAGGAGAGGCTCTGAGCTATGCACTGGGGCTATGACAGCCAAGAGGGTAAATGCTCTTCTGTCTTCATGGAGCCTCGGTCTGGTGGGGCAGGGAAGTCTCCAGGCTGTGGGGGGACCCTGGAATGGGTGTTATGCTCGGGTCCTGGCAGAAGTCAGGGGTCCTCTGGACCTATTACTCTAAGGACATGTAAAACCTGGAAGGACCCAATCACTTCTTGGTACATCGTGTTATCTTGACCTGTTGGCCCCTCAGATAAGTGGGGAAAATGAGCACTCCCACTTGGGGATAGAGAGCTTCTGCAGCACAGGCTCATGAGGAGGTGGAGAAAAGAAGAGTTGAGTATAAAATGGGCCCCAGAGCAGAATAAATAATTTTTAGTGCTTATGTACCATCTCGGAGGAGGAAATGGCACCCCACTCCAGTACTCTTGCCTGGTAAATCCCATGGACGGAGGAGCCTGGAAGGCTGCAGTCCATGGGGTTGCTGAGGGTCGGACAAAACTGAGCAACTTCACTTTCACTTTTCACTTTCATGCATTGGAGAAGGAAATGGCAACCCACTCCAGTGTTCTTGCCTGGAGAATCCCAGGGACGGGGGAGCCTGGTGGGCTGCCGTCTATGGGGTCGCAGAGAGTTGGACACAACTGAAGCAACTTAGCAGCATGTACCATCTACTTTTGGGGTGATGATTTGAGCATTTTTAAAATTGGTTTCTTCTTTGGCTACCATACCCATGTGTAAGAATGTCATCAGGGAGAGCCAGATCTGGTGCCTGATGTTATCTCTCTTACTACTTGATTTTCTTTTGCAATCCAATTTTTTATTTTAGTAAAATCAGAATATACACAGCACCTGCAGTGCTATTAGCACTCAATGTTTTCACATTTCTCTGAGGTGTTTATATTGTAATAGGATTATCAGAACATTCTAAACACAGTTTTCCTTGAAAGGGTAGAAAAAGGAAGAAAGTGGCTCCTTCCTTAAAAGGAATGCATTGATAGAATGTTAACTTGCTAGGCACTATAGCCTAGAGATGAAGAGTTCAGGTTAACAGTGTGGATTATTTTGGTTCTGGCTCAGCTACTTTTTAGCTGTGCAGTTTCAAGAAACTTACTTGACCTCTCTGTACTTTTTTTCTCCACTAGTAAAATCAAAATACTGACAGTATTTACCTCATCAGTTCGTGAGAAGAGAAAAAATTTTGAACAGAAACTGACATATGAAAATCACTTATTAAGTTTTCAAAATAAATTCTGACAAGTCTGGGAATTACTGGGTCACTTGAATAAGGTCCTAGCTCATCTGAGGCACGAGCATATTTTTTGCAAAGCATGTGTTTAGTAGACCAGGCTATGCTCTTTTAAGCCCCTTCACACCTTTCTCACAGAAGCACAGGCGTAGAACTAGCTTGTGTAATCTATAAAATGGGGGAAATTGAACATTATTTTGGAGAAGGGAATGGCTACCCACTCCAGTATTCGGCCTGGAGATTTCCATGGACATAGGAGCATGGTGGGTTACAGTCCCTGGGATCACAAAGAATTGGACATGATTGTGCAACAAACATTATTACACTATCACACTATCACATTAAACATTATTTATCCAAGATCAAGCATTTGAACCAGAAGATTTATGGAAGATCCATTGCCAGCTCCAAAATCTCTGGTATTTTGAATCATTCTTGATTCTTACAAAGTTATTTAGATTCTTTGGCTCCATAAAATATGAACAACTGATTTCATCCCCCAGTATATTGCTAAAATATTAGGTGAGGTTTTAAGAAAAGTGCTTTAGCTTAAAGAAGGAGTGCTTTGTGAGTAAGTTGGGATAAAAATATACCTTGAGTGATTGGCTAAACACTCCTGGACTCACTTTTCTTTCTCCCTTAAGATTTTTCTCTCCTTTTATTTGTTCTGGTGTATTTCCCTTCCTCTGCTAATTCCTCAAGTCCCAGTCAATACCCTTCAGAATACAGGTTCTGGATGCTTCTTCTCTCAGAAACAGGGCATTTAATCTGCAGTGCATACGTGCCTGCAGTGTCTAGGGTGGTAGTTATCAGAGGAGCAGAACAAGAGTCTTGTAGAGTTGTCCATCACGCTTCTCCTCAACTAGTATAGACAGCCTGTGTCTGTTGATTGTTGACTTGAGGCTTAAAAATGGCAGGATAGCTACAACTTCCTGAGCCTCGTTATGCATCTTATGGTTACTTAATCCTCTTGGAACCCACGCGAGGGGAATCAGAATCCCCATGGTTGATATGAGCAATATATTCACAAGTTGATTTCTGAAAGAGAAATTTCTTCATTTCAGTTCAGTTCAGTCACTCAGTCGTGTCTGACTCTGAGACCCCATGGACTGCAGCATGCCAGGCCTACCTATCTGTCCATCACCAACTCCCAGGGTTTATTCAAACTCATGTCCATCAATTCAATGATACCATCCAACCTCTGTCAAAGTAATGTCTCTGCTTTTTAATATACTGTCTAGATTTGTCATAGCTTTTCTTCCATGGAACAAGTGTCTTTAATTTCATGACTGCAGATACCATCTGCAGTAATTTTGGAGCCTAAGAAAATAAAGCCTGCCACTGTTTCCATTGTTTCCCCATATATATGCCATGAAGTGAATTGACCAGAAGCTATGGTCTTACTGTTTTGAATGTTGTGCTTTTCAGTTCAGTTCAGTTCAGTTCAGTTCAGTTCAGTCACTCAGTCATGTCTGACTATTTGCGACCCCATGAACTGCAACACGCAGGCCTCCCCATCCATCACCAACTCCCAGAGCCTACCCAAACTCATGTCCATTGAGTCGGTGATGCCATCCAACCATCTCATCCTCTGTTGTCCCCTTCTCCTCCTGCCCTCAATCTTTCCCAGTATCAGGGTCTTTTCAAATGAGTCAGCTCTTCACATCAGGTGGCCAAAATATTGGAGTTTCAGCTTCAGCATCAGTCCTTTCAATGAACACCCAGGACTGATCTCCTTTAAGATGTACTGGTTCGATCTCCTTGCAGTCCAAGGGACTCTCAAGAGTCTTCTCCAACACCACAGTTCAAAAGCATCAATTCTTCAGCACTCAGCTTTCTTTATAGTCCAACTCTCACATCCATACATGACCACTGGAAAAACCATAGTTTTGACTAGACGGACCTTTGTTGGCAAAGTAATGTCTCTGCTTTTTAATATGCTGTCTAGGTTGGTCATAACTTTCCTTCCAAGGAGTAGGCATCTTTTAATTTCATAGCTGCAATCACCATCTGCAGTGATTTTGGAGCTCAAAGAAATAAAGTCAGCCACTGTTGCCATTGTTTCCCCATCTATTTGCCATAAAGTGATGGGACCAGATGCAATGATTTTAGTTTTCTGAATGTTGAGCTTTAAGCCAACTTTTTTAGCCAGCTTTTTCACTCTCCTCTTTCACTTTCATCAAGAGGCTCTTTAGTTCCTCTTCATTTTTGCCATAAGGGTGGTATCATTTGCATATCTAGGGTTATTGATATTTCTCCCAGCAATCTGGATTCCAGCTTGTGTTTCATGCATGCTGGCATTTCGCATGATGTACTCTGCATTTAAGTTAAATAAGCAGGGTGAAAATATACAGCTTTGACGTACTCCTTTCCCAATTTGGAACCAATCCATTGTTCCTTGTCTGGTTCCTGACCTGTGTACAGATTTCTCAGGAGACAGGTAAGGTGGTCTGGTACTCACATCTCTTGAAGAATTTTCCAGTTTGTTGTGATCCACACACGCAAAGGCTTTGGCATAGTCAGTGAAGCAGAAGTCGATGTTTTTCTGGAACTCTCTTGCTTTTTCTGTGAACCAACAAATATTGACAGTTTGAGCTCTGGTTCCTCTGCCTTTTCTAAATCCAGCTTGAACATCTCGAAATTCTTGGTTCACAAACTGTTGAAGCCTGGCTTGGAGAATTTTGAACATTCCTTTGCTAGCATGTGAGATGAGTACAGTTGTCGATATTTTGAACATTCTTTGACATTGCCTTTCTTTGGGATTGGAATGAAAGCTGACCTTTTCCAGTCCTGTGGCCACTGCTGAGTTTTCCAAATTTGCTGGCATATTGAGTGCAGCACTTTAAAGCATCATCTTTCTAGGATTTGCTCAGCTGGAATTCCATCACCTCCACTAGCTTTGTTCGTAGTGATGCTTCCTAAGGTCCACTTGACTTTGCATTCCAGGATGTCTGGCTCTAGGTGAGTGATCACACCATTGTGGTTATCTGGGTCATAATATCTTTTTTGTATAGTTCTTCTGTGTATTTTTATCTCCTCTTCTTAATATTCTCTGCTTCAGTTAAGTCCATACCATTTCTGTCCTTTATTGTGCCCATCTTTGCATGAAATGGTCCCTTGATATCTCTAATTTTCTTGAAGAGATCTCTAGTCTTTCCCATTCTATTGTTTTCCTCTATTTCTTTGCATTGATCAGTTAGGAAGGCTTTCGTATCTCTCCTTGCTATTCTTTGGAGCTCTGCATTTAAATGCATATAGCTTTCCTTTGTGTCTCTCATCTATTTGTAATGCCTCCCCAGACAACCATTTGCCTTTTTGCATTTCTTTTTCTTGGGAATGTTCTTGATCACTGCCTTCTGTACAAAGTCACAAACCTCTCCATAGTTTTTATGCACTCTATCTATCAGGTGTAATCACTTGAATTTATTTTTCATTTCCACTGTTTAATTGTAAGGGATTTGATTTAGGTCATACCTGAGTGGTCTAGTGGTTTTCCCTACTTTCTTCAATTTTCCGTAGTCATGTATGGATTTGAGGTTTGAGCTATAAGGAAAGCTGAGCTCCAAATAATTGATGCTTTTGAACTGTAGTTTTGGAGAAGACTCTTCGACTGCGAGAAGATCAAACCAGTCAATCCTTAAGGAGATCAGTCCTAAATATTCTTTGGAAGGGCTGATGCTGAAGCTGAAACTCCAGTACTTTGGCTACCTGATGCAAAGAACTGATTCATTGGAAAACACCTTGATGCTGGGATAGATTGACGGCAGGAGGAGAAGAGGATGACAGAGGATGAGACGGTTGGATGGCATCACCAACTCAATGGACATGAGTTTGAGCAAGCTCTGGGAGTTGGTGATGGACAGGGAAGCCTGCCATGCTGCAGTCCATGGAGTCACAAAGAGTCAGTCATGACTGAGTGACTGAACTGAACTGAACTGAACTGAACTCTGAACTTTGCTATAAAGGAGTTCATGATCTGAGTCACAGTACTCCTGATCTTGTTTTTGATGACTGTATAGAGCTTCTCCATCTTTGGCTGCAAAGAATATAATCAGTCTGATTTCAATATTGACCATATGGTGATGTCCATGTGTGGAGATGTCTCTTGTGCTGTTGGAATAGGGTATTTGCTATGACCATTGCTTTCTCTTGGCAAAACTCTGTTAGCTTTTGCCCTGCTTCATTTTGTACTCCAAGGCCAAACTTGCCTGTTACTCCAGGTATCTCTTGACTTCCTACTTTTGCATTCCAGTCCCCTATGATGAAAAGGACTTTTTTTTTTTTTTAATTTTAGCTCTAGAAGGTCTTGTAGGTCATCATAGAACCATTCAGTATCAGCTTCTTTGGCATTAGTGGTTGGGGCATAGACTTGGATTATGTGATATTGGATGGTTTGCCTTGGAACCGAACAGAGATCACTTTGTTATTTTTGAGATTGCACCCAAATACTGTATTTGGGATTCTTTTGTTGAGTATGAGGGCTACTCCATTTCTTCTAAGCGATTCTTGCCCACAGTAGTAGATATAATAGTCATCTGAATTAAATTCACCAATTCTAGTCCTTTTAAATTCACTGATTCCTAAAAATGTCAATGATCACTCTTGGCATCTTACAGGGCAGGAAACTAGCAACCCATGTAACCAGAAGAAGACCCATTCAGTTCAGTTCAGTTCAGTCACTCAGTTGTGTCCGACTCTTTGTGACCCCATGAATCACAGCACACCAGGCCTCCCTGTCCATCACCAACTCCCAGAGTTCACCCAAACTCACGTCCATCGAGTCGGTGATGCCATCCAGCCATCTCATCCTCTGTCATCCCCTTTTCCTCCTGCCCCCAATCTCTCCCAGCATCAGAGTCTTTTCCAATGAGTCAACTCTTTGCATGAGGTGGCCAAAGTACTGGAGTTTCAGCTTTAGCATCATTCCTTTCAAAGAAATCCCAGGACTAATCTCCTTTAGATTGGACTAGTTGGATCTCCTTGAAGTCCAAGGGACTTGCAAGAGTCTTCGCCAACACCAAAGTTCAAAAGCATCAATTTTTCAGTGCTCAACTTTCTTCCCAGTTCAACTCTCACATCCATACATGACCACAGGAAAAACCATAGCCTTGACTAGATGGACCTTTGTTGCCAAAGTAATGTCTCTGCTTTTGAATATGCTATCTAGGTTGGTCATAACTTTCCTTCCAAGGAGTAAACGTCTTTTAATTTCATGGCTCCAATCACCATCTGCAGTGATTTTGGAGCTCCCAAAATAAAGTCTGACGTTGTTTCTACTGTTTCCCAATCTATTTCCCATGAAATAATGAGACCAGATGCCATGACCTTCGTTTTCTGAATATTGAGCTTTAAGCCAACTTTTTCACTCTCCTCTTGTCCTGTATTATTGAGTGAAACTTCCCTCAGCACTGTGTGCCAGGCTTTTTGCTGGGTGCTGGGGATGTGAGTGAACAAGGCAAGTCCAAGTCTCTGTCATCATAACACAAGTTTTCTGGAGGAGACTTATTGGGTAAGAAATTATGCAAGTGTTTATCAAATTATAGTGATGTTAGGTGCTATCAGAGGAAAGCTGCAGAAACAATTATTGACTCCTATTGATGTGGGGTGCTAAAGAAGATTACAGGGTGATTGGTTCATCCTGTAGTTGTACTTACCCCAAGTCCTTACACACACCCAGTTGACAAAGTTTCAATGTTGCTTCTTGGTTCTGGAATTTTTGCAAAGAGGAAAGTTCAGATCATGGGTCTAGATGAAATGGGGTTTGAGGTTTCAATAAGGAAAGAACCTAGGAGCAAGAGATAGAATCTTCTACCATGAGCTGATGCCTCTAGGTGATTGGCTTAGCTCTGAGGACTAGAGAAACACGGAGCATGGATGGTGACTGACATCTGGACTCATCAGATTCACACAAGGACTCTAAGAAAATCTTTGAAGTTTGTGCAGGGGATCCCAGTAAAAAGTATACTCTTGACTGAGGAGCTGACATATAACTGGGATGGTTATCCTCTCATACCTGGCTTGCAGCTTTCAGATGCACATCTAAGAGGCAGCCTAATGAAGTCAGATGCCTATTTCCAGGGAACCATACTGGGCATGTCAATATCTGTGGTGTGACAGATGTTACAGCTTTCTCACCTGGCTGGCTCATTGGGTATTAGGAACAGAAAGGTCTTTGAGTTGATTCAAGTGAGTGGCTCTCATACCTGAAAATGAAATCAGCCTGAAGCTTCTACAAATAGAGAAACCTAGGGCATAGACTTACTGGGACAGAATTAGGATGATCTCAAGGGATAAGGATGGGAATCTGTGTATTGTTATACATTTAGACTAAATCCCATGTAAAGGGAGCCATGGGCAAGCATGAGCCAATCAAGCTTATTTGGTGAATGCCATCATTCTGTTCATTATTTTAAATATAGTTAATCATTTCTGGGATATTCCTTAGAAAATCATGATTTAAATACTCTGCATAAGTGTATGATTCTTGGAACCAGATCAGAATACTTTTTATACTGTGCCTCTTTGGGAAATTGAATGTCTGTTCCTAATCCTAGGATGAATATTTAGTGAAGGTGCTCCCTAATTCTGTGGGAAATATGTGTGCGTGTGTGTGTAAGTGTGTGTGTGTGTGTGTGTGTGAGCATGCTCACACAGTGTTTTCAGAGTTGTTTCCAAAGAGTGAGTGGGGTGAATCCTGTCATTTCAGATATCATTTGACATGGCCCAGTCTGGAGGTGTCTCAGTTCCATCTGGATTGCACAGATGAGAGGCAGAGCAGCATGTAGGGTGAGCTGCTTTCTTCAATGTTTAAGGCTATTATCATAGACCTTAAAAGGACACTATTTGCCAGCATGATTATTGTAAAAGATATTCATTGATTGCATTAACAGTTAAAAAATATTTAGTTAGCTCAAGCTATAGGCCAGGTACTAATTTTATTCCAGGGATTCAGAAATTATTAAGGCCTGGACCTTAGTCATATGAAGCCACCAAGGTTTTGAGTTTAGTTGGGGAAATATACTATGTGGAATGAAGCAGGGCAAAGACTAATAGAGTTTTGCCAAGAAAATGCACTGGTCATACAAACACCCTCTGCCAACAACACAAGAGAAGACTCTACACATGGACATCACCAGATGGTCAACACCGAAATCAGATTGATTATATTCTCTGCAGCTAAAGATGGAGAAGCTCTATACAGTCAACAAAAACAAGACCAGGAGCTGACTGTGGCTCAGATCATGAACTCCTTATTACCAAATTCAGACTCAAATTGAAGGAAGTAGGGAAAACCACTAGACCATTCAGGTATGACCTAAATCAAATCCATTATGATTATACAGTGGAAGTGAGAAATAGATTTAAGGGCCTACATCTGATAGATAGAGTGCCTGATGAACTATGTAATGAGGTTCGTGACATTGTATAGGAGACAGGGATCAAGACCATCCCCATGGAAAAGAAATGCACAAAAGCAAAATGGCTGTCTGGGGAGGGCTTACAAATAGTTGTGAAAAGAAGAGA
>NW_024080543.1:848818-858210 GCF_014754425.2 Oryx dammah
GGGCTGCCGTCTATGGGGTCGCAGAGAGTTGGACACAACTGAAGCAATTTAGCAGCATGTACCATCTACTTTTGGGGTGATGATTTGAGCATTTTTTAAAATTGGTTTCTTCTTTGGCTACCATACCCATGTGTAAGAATGTCATCAGGGAGAGCCAGATCTGGTGCCTGATGTTATCTCTCTTACTACTTGATTTTCTTTTGCAATCCAATTTTTTATTTTAGTAAAATCAGAATATACACAGCACCTGCAGTGCTATTAGCACTCAATGTTTTCACATTTCTCTGAGGTGTTTATATTGTAATAGGATTATCAGAACATTCTAAACACAGTTTTCCTTGAAAGGGTAGAAAAAGGAAGAAAGTGGCTCCTTCCTTAAAAGGAATGCATTGATAGAATGTTAACTTGCTAGGCACTATAGCCTAGAGATGAAGAGTTCAGGTTAACAGTGTGGATTATTTGGGTTCTGGCTCAGCTACTTTTTAGCTGTGCAGTTTCAAGAAACTTACTTGACCTCTCTGTACTTTTTTTCTCCACTAGTAAAATCAAAATACTGACAGTATTTACCTCATCAGTTCGTGAGAAGAGAAAAAATTTTGAACAGAAACTGACATATGAAAATCACTTATTAAGTTTTCAAAATAAATTCTGACAAGTCTGGGAATTACTGGGTCACTTGAATAAGGTCCTAGCTCATCTGAGGCATGAGCATATTTTTTGCAAAGCATGTGTTTAGTAGACCAGGCTATGCTCTTTTAAGCCCCTTCACACCTTTCTCACAGAAGCACAGGCGTAGAACTAGCTTGTGTAATCTATAAAATGGGGGAAATTGAACATTATTTTGGAGAAGGGAATGGCTACCCACTCCAGTATTCGGCCTGGAGATTTCCATGGACATAGGAGCATGGTGGGTTACAGTCCCTGGGATCACAAAGAATTGGACATGATTGTGCAACAAACATTATTACACTATCACACTATCACATTAAACATTATTTATCCAAGATCAAGCATTTGAACCAGAAGATTTATGGAAGATCCATTGCCAGCTCCAAAATCTCTGGTATTTTGAATCATTCTTGATTCTTACAAAGTTATTTAGATTCTTTGGCTCCATAAAATATGAACAACTGATTTCATCCCCCAGTATATTGCTAAAATATTAGGTGAGGTTTTAAGAAAAGTGCTTTAGCTTAAAGAAGGAGTGCTTTGTGAGTAAGTTGGGATAAAAATATACCTTGAGTGATTGGCTAAACACTCCTGGACTCACTTTTCTTTCTCCCTTAAGATTTTTCTCTCCTTTTATTTGTTCTGGTGTATTTCCCTTCCTCTGCTAATTCCTCAAGTCCCAGTCAATACCCTTCAGAATACAGGTTCTGGATGCTTCTTCTCTCAGAAACAGGGCATTTAATCTGCAGTGCATACGTGCCTGCAGTGTCTAGGGTGGTAGTTATCAGAGGAGCAGAACAAGAGTCTTGTAGAGTTGTCCATCACGCTTCTCCTCAACTAGTATAGACAGCCTGTGTCTGTTGATTGTTGACTTGAGGCTTAAAAATGGCAGGATAGCTACAACTTCCTGAGCCTCGTTATGCATCTTATGGTTACTTAATCCTCTTGGAACCCACGCGAGGGGAATCAGAATCCCCATGGTTGATATGAGCAATATATTCACAAGTTGATTTCTGAAAGAGAAATTTCTTCATTTCAGTTCAGTTCAGTCACTCAGTCGTGTCTGACTCTGAGACCCCATGGACTGCAGCATGCCAGGCCTACCTATCTGTCCATCACCAACTCCCAGGGTTTATTCAAACTCATGTCCATCAATTCAATGATACCATCCAACCTCTGTCAAAGTAATGTCTCTGCTTTTTAATATACTGTCTAGATTTGTCATAGCTTTTCTTCCATGGAACAAGTGTCTTTAATTTCATGACTGCAGATACCATCTGCAGTAATTTTGGAGCCTAAGAAAATAAAGCCTGCCACTGTTTCCATTGTTTCCCCATATATATGCCATGAAGTGAATTGACCAGAAGCTATGGTCTTACTGTTTTGAATGTTGTGCTTTTCAGTTCAGTTCAGTTCAGTTCCGTTCAGTTCAGTTCAGTCACTCAGTCATGTCTGACTATTTGCGACCCCATGAACTGCAACACGCAGGCCTCCCCATCCATCACCAACTCCCAGAGCCTACCCAAACTCATGTCCATTGAGTCGGTGATGCCATCCAACCATCTCATCTTCTGTTGTCCCCTTCTCCTCCTGCCCTCAATCTTTCCCAGTATCAGGGTCTTTTCAAATGAGTCAGCTCTTCACATCAGGTGGCCAAAATATTGGAGTTTCAGCTTCAGCATCAGTCCTTTCAATGAACACCCAGGACTGATCTCCTTTAAGATGTACTGGTTCGATCTCCTTGCAGTCCAAGGGACTCTCAAGAGTCTTCTCCAACAGCACAGTTCAAAAGCATCAATTCTTCAGCACTCAGCTTTCTTTATAGTCCAACTCTCACATCCATACATGACCACTGGAAAAACCATAGTTTTGACTAGACGGACCTTTGTTGGCAAAGTAATGTCTCTGCTTTTTAATATGCTGTCTAGGTTGGTCATAACTTTCCTTCCAAGGAGTAGGCATCTTTTAATTTCATAGCTGCAATCACCATCTGCAGTGATTTTGGAGCTCAAAGAAATAAAGTCAGCCACTGTTGCCATTGTTTCCCCATCTATTTGCCATAAAGTGATGGGACCAGATGGAATGATTTTAGTTTTCTGAATGTTGAGCTTTAAGCCAACTTTTTTAGCCAGCTTTTTCACTCTCCTCTTTCACTTTCATCAAGAGGCTCTTTAGTTCCTCTTCATTTTTGCCATAAGGGTGGTATCATTTGCATATCTAGGGTTATTGATATTTCTCCCAGCAATCTGGATTCCAGCTTGTGTTTCATGCATGCTGGCATTTCGCATGATGTACTCTGCATTTAAGTTAAATAAGCAGGGTGAAAATATACAGCTTTGACGTACTCCTTTCCCAATTTGGAACCAATCCATTGTTCCTTGTCTGGTTCCTGACCTGTGTACAGATTTCTCAGGAGACAGGTAAGGTGGTCTGGTATTCACATCTCTTGAAGAATTTTCCAGTTTGTTGTGATCCACACACGCAAAGGCTTTGGCATAGTCAGTGAAGCAGAAGTCGATGTTTTTCTGGAACTCTCTTGCTTTTTCTGTGAACCAACAAATATTGACAGTTTGAGCTCTGGTTCCTCTGCCTTTTCTAAATCCAGCTTGAACATCTCGAAATTCTTGGTTCACAAACTGTTGAAGCCTGGCTTGGAGAATTTTGAACATTCCTTTGCTAGCATGTGAGATGAGTACAGTTGTCGATATTTTGAACATTCTTTGACATTGCCTTTCTTTGGGATTGGAATGAAAGCTGACCTTTTCCAGTCCTGTGGCCACTGCTGAGTTTTCCAAATTTGCTGGCATATTGAGTGCAGCACTTTAAAGCATCATCTTTCTAGGATTTGCTCAGCTGGAATTCCATCACCTCCACTAGCTTTGTTCGTAGTGATGCTTCCTAAGGTCCACTTGACTTTGCATTCCAGGATGTCTGGCTCTAGGTGAGTGATCACACCATTGTGGTTATCTGGGTCATAATATCTTTTTTGTATAGTTCTTCTGTGTATTTTTATCTCCTCTTCTTAATATTCTCTGCTTCAGTTAAGTCCATACCATTTCTGTCCTTTATTGTGCCCATCTTTGCATGAAATGGTCCCTTGATATCTCTAATTTTCTTGAAGAGATCTCTAGTCTTTCCCATTCTATTGTTTTCCTCTATTTCTTTGCATTGATCAGTTAGGAAGGCTTTCGTATCTCTCCTTGCTATTCTTTGGAGCTCTGCATTTAAATGCATATAGCTTTCCTTTGTGTCTCTCATCTATTTGTAATGCCTCCCCAGACAACCATTTGCCTTTTTGCATTTCTTTTTCTTGGGAATGTTCTTGATCACTGCCTTCTGTACAAAGTCACAAACCTCTCCATAGTTTTTATGCACTCTATCTATCAGGTGTAATCACTTGAATTTATTTTTCATTTCCACTGTTTAATTGTAAGGGATTTGATTTAGGTCATACCTGAGTGGTCTAGTGGTTTTCCCTACTTTCTTCAATTTTCCGTAGTCATGTATGGATTTGAGGTTTGAGCTATAAGGAAAGCTGAGCTCCAAATAATTGATGCTTTTGAACTGTAGTTTTGGAGAAGACTCTTGGACTGCAAGAAGATCAAACCAGTCAATCCTTAAGGAGATCAGTCCTAAATATTCTTTGGAAGGGCTGATGCTGAAGCTGAAACTCCAGTACTTTGGCTACCTGATGCAAAGAACTGATTCATTGGAAAACACCTTGATGCTGGGAAAGATTGACGGCAGGAGGAGAAGAGGATGACAGAGGATGAGATGGTTGGATGGCATCACCGACTCAATGGACATGAGTTTGAGCAAGCTCTGGGAGTTGGTGATGGACAGGGAAGCCTGCCACGCTGCAGTCCATGGAGTCACAAAGAGTCAGTCATGACTGAGTGACTGAACTGAACTGAACTGAACTCTGAACTTTGCTATAAAGGAGTTCATGATCTGAGTCACAGTACTCCTGATCTTGTTTTTGATGACTGTATAGAGCTTCTCCATCTTTGGCTGCAAAGAATATAATCAGTCTGATTTCAATATTGACCATATGGTGATGTCCATGTGTGGAGATGTCTCTTGTGCTGTTGGAATAGGGTATTTGCTATGACCATTGCTTTCTCTTGGCAAAACTCTGTTAGCTTTTGCCCTGCTTCATTTTGTACTCCAAGGCCAAACTTGCCTGTTACTCCAGGTATCTCTTGACTTCCTACTTTTGCATTCCAGTCCCCTATGATGAAAAGGACTTTTTTTTTTTTTTTTAAATTTTAGCTCTAGAAGGTCTTGTAGGTCATCATAGAACCATTCAGTATCAGCTTCTTTGGCATTAGTGGTTGGGGCATAGACTTGGATTATGTGATATTGGATGGTTTGCCTTGGAAACGAACAGAGATCACTTTGTTATTTTTGAGATTGCACCCAAATACTGTATTTGGGATTCTTTTGTTGAGTATGAGGGCTACTCCATTTCTTCTAAGCGATTCTTGCCCACAGTAGTAGATATAATAGTCATCTGAATTAAATTCACCAATTCTAGTCCTTTTAAATTCACTGATTCCTAAAAATGTCAATGATCACTCTTGGCATCTTACAGGGCAGGAAACTAGCAACCCATGTAACCAGAAGAAGACCCATTCAGTTCAGTTCAGTTCAGTCACTCAGTTGTGTCCGACTCTTTGTGACCCCATGAATCACAGCACACCAGGCCTCCCTGTCCATCACCAACTCCCAGAGTTCACCCAAACTCACGTCCATCGAGTCGGTGATGCCATCCAGCCATCTCATCCTCTGTCATCCCCTTTTCCTCCTGCCCCCAATCTCTCCCAGCATCAGAGTCTTTTCCAATGAGTCAACTCTTTGCATGAGGTGGCCAAAGTACTGGAGTTTCAGCTTTAGCATCATTCCTTTCAAAGAAATCCCAGGACTAATCTCCTTTAGATTGGACTAGTTGGATCTCCTTGAAGTCCAAGGGACTTGCAAGAGTCTTCGCCAACACCAAAGTTCAAAAGCATCAATTTTTCAGTGCTCAACTTTCTTCCCAGTTCAACTCTCACATCCATACATGACCACAGGAAAAACCATAGCCTTGACTAGATGGATCTTTGTTGCCAAAGTAATGTCTCTGCTTTTGAATATGCTATCTAGGTTGGTCATAACTTTCCTTCCAAGGAGTAAATGTCTTTTAATTTCATGGCTCCAATCACCATCTGCAGTGATTTTGGAGCCCCCAAAATAAAGTCTGACGTTGTTTCTACTGTTTCCCAATCTATTTCCCATGAAATAATGAGACCAGATGCCATGACCTTCGTTTTCTGAATATTGAGCTTTAAGCCAACTTTTTCACTCTCCTCTTGTCCTGTATTATTGAGTGAAACTTCCCTCAGCACTGTGTGCCAGGCTTTTTGCTGGGTGCTGGGGATGTGAGTGAACAAGGCAAGTCCAAGTCTCTGTCATCATAACACAAGTTTTCTGGAGGAGACTTATTGGGTAAGAAATTATGCAAGTGTTTATCAAATTATAGTGATGTTAGGTGCTATCAGAGAAAAGCTGCAGAAACAATTATTGACTCCTATTGATGTGGGGTGCTAAAGAAGATTACAGGGTGATTGGTTCATCCTGTAGTTGTACTTACCCCAAGTCCTTACACACACCCAGTTGACAAAGTTTCAATGTTGCTTCTTGGTTCTGGAATTTTTGCAAAGAGGAAAGTTCAGATCATGGGTCTAGATGAAATGGGGTTTGAGGTTTCAATAAGGAAAGAACCTAGGAACAAGAGATAGAATCTTCTACCATGAGCTGATGCCTCTAGGTGATTGGCTTAGCTCTGAGGACTAGAGAAACACGGAGCATGGATGGTGACTGACATCTGGACTCATCAGATTCACACAAGGACTCTAAGAAAATCTTTGAAGTTTGTGCAGGGGATCCCAGTAAAAAGTATACTCTTGACTGAGGAGCTGACATATAACTGGGATGGGTATCCTCTCATACCTGGCTTGCGGCTTTCAGATGCACATCTAAGAGGCGGCCTAATGAAGTCAGATGCCTATTTCCAGGGAACCATACTGGGCATGTCAATATCTGTGGTGTGACAGATGTTACAGCTTTCTCACCTGGCTGGCTCATTGGGTATTAGGAACAGAAAGGTCTTTGAGTTGATTCAAGTGAGTGGCTCTCATACCTGAAACTGAAATCAGCCTGAAGCTTCTACAAATAGAGAAACCTAGGGCATAGACTTACTGGGACAGAATTAGGATGATCTCAAGGGATAAGGATTGGGAATCTGTGTATTGTTATACATTTAGACTAAATCCCATGTAAAGGGAGCCATGGGCAAGCATGAGCCAATCAAGCTTATTTGGTGAATGCCATCATTCTGTTCATTATTTTAAATATAGTTAATCATTTCTGGGATATTCCTTAGAAAATCATGATTTAAATACTCTGCATAAGTGTATGATTCTTGGAACCAGATCAGAATACTTTTTATACTGTGCCTCTTTGGGAAATTGAATGTCTGTTCCTAATCCTAGGATGAATATTTAGTGAAGGTGCTCCCTAATTCTGTGGGAAATATGTGTGCGTGTGTGTGTAAGTGTGTGTGTGTGTGTGTGTGTGTAAGCATGCTCACACAGTGTTTTCAGAGTTGTTTCCAAAGAGTGAGTGGGGTGAATCCTGTCATTTCAGATATCATTTGACATGGCCCAGTCTGGAGGTGTCTCAGTTCCATCTGGATTGCACAGATGAGAGGCAGAGCAGCATGTAGGGTGAGCTGCTTTCTTCAATGTTTAAGGCTATTATCATAGACCTTAAAAGGACACTATTTGCCAGCATGATTATTGTAAAAGATATTCATTGATTGCATTAACAGTTAAAAAATATTTAGTTAGCTCAAGCTATAGGCCAGGTACTAATTTTATTCCAGGGATTCAGAAATTATTAAGGCCTGGACCTTAGTCATATGAAGCCACCAAGGTTTTGAGTTTAGTTGGGGAAATATACTATGTGGAATGAAGCAGGGCAAAGACTAATAGAGTTTTGCCAAGAAAATGCACTGGTCATAGCAAACACCCTCTGCCAACAACACAAGAGAAGACTCTACACATGGACATCACCAGATGGTCAACACCGAAATCAGATTGATTATATTCTCTGCAGCTAAAGATGGAGAAGCTCTATACAGTCAACAAAAACAAGACCAGGAGCTGACTGTGGCTCAGATCATGAACTCCTTATTACCAAATTCAGACTCAAATTGAAGGAAGTAGGGAAAACCACTAGACCATTCAGGTATGACCTAAATCAAATCCCTTATGATTATACAGTGGAAGTGAGAAATAGATTTAAGGGCCTACATCTGATAGATAGAGTGCCTGATGAACTATGTAATGAGGTTCGTGACATTGTATAGGAGACAGGGATCAAGACCATCCCCATGGAAAAGAAATGCACAAAAGCAAAATGGCTGTCTGGGGAGGGCTTACAAATAGTTGTGAAAAGAAGAGACGCAGAAAGCCAAGGAGAAAAGGAAAGATATAAGCATCTGAATGCAGAGTTCCAAAGAATAGCAAGAAGAGATAAGAAAGCCTTCTTCAGCGATCAATGCAAAGAAAGAGAGGAAAAGAACAGAATGGGAAAGACTAGAGATCTCTTCAAGAACATTAGAGATACCAAGGGAACATTTCATGCAAAGATGGGCTCAATAAAGGACAGAAATGGTATGGACCTAACAGAAGCAGAAGATATTAAGAAGAGGTGGCAAGAATACACGGAAGAACTGTACAAAAAAGATCTTCACGACCCAGATAATCATGATGATGTGATCACTCATCTAGAGCCAGACATCTTGGAATGTGAAGTCAAGTGGGCCTTAGAAAGCATCACTACAAACAAAGCTAGTGGAGGTGATGGAATTCCAGTTGAGCTATTTCAAATCCTGAAAGATGATGCTGTGAAAGTCTTGCACTCAATATGCCAGCAAATTTGGAAAACTCAGCAGTGGCCACAGGACTGGAAAAGGTCAGTTTTCATTCCAATTCCAAAGAAAGGAAATGCCAAAGAATGCTCAAACTACTGCACAGTTGCACTCATCTCACATGCTAGTAAAGTAATGCTCAAAATTCTCCAAGCCAGGCTTCAGCAGTACATGAACCCTGAACTCCGTGATGTTCAAGCTGGTTTTAGGAAAGGCAGAGGAACCAGAGATCAAATTGCCAACATCTGCTGAATCATCAAAAAAGCAAGAGAGTTCCAGAAAAACATCTATTTCTGCTTTATTGACTATACCAAAGCCTTGACTGTATGGATCACAGTAAACTGTGGAAAATTCTGAAAGAGATGGGAATACCAGACCACCTAACCTGCCTCTTGAGAAATCTGTATGCAGGTCAAGAAGCAACAGTTAGAACTGGACATGGAACAACAGACTGGTTCCAAATAGGAAAAGGAGTACGTCAAGGCTGTATATTGTCACCCTGCTTCTTTAACTTCTATGCAGAGTATATAATGAGAAACGCTGGACTGGAAGAAGCACAAGCTGGAATCAAGATTGCTGGGAGAAATATCAATAACCTCAGATATGCAGATGACCCCACCCTTATGGGCAGAAAGTGAAGAGGAGCTAAAAAGCCTCTTGATGAACGTGAAAGAGGAGAGCGAAAAAGTTGGCTTAAAGCTCAACATTCAGAAAATGAAGATCATGGCATCTGGTCCCATCACTTCAT
>NW_024080543.1:858310-863126 GCF_014754425.2 Oryx dammah
GTCATGTATGGATGTGAGAGTTGGACTGTGAAGAAGGCTGAGCGCCAAAGAATTGATGCTTTTGAACTGTGGTGTTGGAGAAGACTCTTGAGAGTCCCTTGGACTGCAAGGAGATCCAACCTGTCCATTCTGAAGGAGATCAACCCTGGGATTTCTTTGGAAGGACTGATGCTAAAGCTGAAGCTCCAGTACTTTGGCCACCTCATGTGAAGAGTTGACTCACTGGAAAAGACTCTGATGCTGGGAGGGATTGGGGGCAGGAGGAGAAGGGGACGACCGAGGATGAGATGGCTGGATGGCATCACGGACTCGATGGACATGAGTCTGAGTGAACTCCGGGAGATGGTGGTGGACAGGGAGGCCTGGCACGCTGCGATTCATGGGGTCGCAAAGAGTGAGACACGACTGAGTGACTGAACTGAACTAGAGGGTGTTGCACCATTGCAGTGTGGTTAGGTGTTTGTACTTAATTCTCTAGCCCCATTGCTTACAAAGTGTTCATTGAATGCAAAGAACAGCCTGAGTAAAGTTGACCTAGCACTAGAAGTCGAACACTGCTCACAAGTCTTCTGTTCCCCGTGGGCACTTTGGGGAATTAGTGCACTCTCCACTAGTCAGGCAGTGTCTGTGGCTCCTGTTGAGCGGGGCTGGGAGCTTCTAATTCAGCCACACATATGCTTGTCCATAGTTATATGATCAGAGTGATTAAGTCATCAAAAGTTAGTTTCTAAAGCCTAATGAAATAGTATCTATGAAGTGATACACCCTTCCTTTAAAATTGATATGTTTTTTTCTATTTTTAAAAAAAGTAACCAAAATAATCTAAGAGGTCTGTAAAAGTCATTCAGTTTATTCCCATTTATTGCATTGCTGTGCATGTGGAATATGCTATGTTTTACATAGGTTATTTTAATTTACAATAATTCTATGAGATCTTTATTATCTCCATTTTACAGATGGGGAATTGGAAGCATAGACAGGTAAACTAATTTGCCAAAAAGACAAAGAGAAAATAACAAGAATCATGATTCAAATTTAAGTTTATCTGATTCTAAAGCTCACAGTGTAAAAAAGAAAACTTCTCTATTCTATTTTGATTATATATACACACGTATGGACTTCTTTGGTAGCTCAGCTGGTAAAGAATCCACTTGCTGGGGAGAGAGGTGGGAGGGGGGTTCATGACTGGGAACTCAGGTACACCCGTGGTGGATTCATGTCAATGTATGGCAAAACCAATACAGTATTGTAAAGTAAAATAAAAAAAAAATTAAAGAAAAATCCACTTGCAATTCAGGAGACCCCAGTTCAGTTCCTGGGTCAGGAAGACCCTCTGGAGAAGGGATGGGCTAACCACTTCAGTATTCTTGGGCTTCTCTGGTGGCTCAGGCAGTAAAGAATCCACCTGCAATGCAGGAGACCTGGGTTTGATCTCTGGGTTGGAAAGAACCCCTGGAGAAGGGAAAGGCTACTCACTCCAGTATTCTTGCCTGGAGAAACACATGGACAGAGGAGACTGGAAGACTACAATCCATGGAGTTGCAAAGAGTCGGACAGAACTGACTGACTTTCACTTCATACACACGTATATATGTAATATTGGAAGCTGTCATTCATCATCTGAATTTTAAGACCACTTAGAGAATATCTAATCCTGAGTCTAAAATAGAAATTCTGTCTATAAAGATTTTTATTTGACTTCAGATACATAACAAGCATCTACTGAGCATGTGTTTGACGTTGTGACCAACACTGGAAACCTAACACTGAGAAGTCACATGCAATCTAATAACACAGACAATTACAAAAATCAAATCAAATATTTGCAATTCTGTGATTATTACAAACGATAAATCCTAACTTCTATTAGTCCTGAGAGAACCTGAAGAGCAGTACTAACTATAAAAGTACTTCCATGTCAGTACTTATGGAAAAAAAAAAAACGCTGGATTGGGGGCACAGATAAAATCACACATAAGGGAAAATTTTAAAAATGGCACAGCAACTACCTCCCTCTACTTCATCTTGAGCACATGTTTCATGTTGAGTGAACAAGTCATATGAACTTGAAAATGAAGCATGGGTTTTAGAAAGAAAAATGAGTTTGTGTGCAAAGGCCTCTATTGTTTCCTGGGATCAATGCTATTGATTTTGCTCTATGACACATAGGAGTCGAGGCTTTGAAATGTGGATGTTGACTAGCAGCAAAAAGCCAAGGATAACAGCTTGATAATGAGAGAGAATGACTTAAAGTTTCTCTGTCTACAACAGGAAGACTTTGATTTATCTCTGTTCCTCCAGCCTCAGAGTTTAAAGCAATTGTACATGTAGAACCTTAAGCAGTGAGCCTCCCAGGAGTGACAAGGTTATACTTGGAACGTCAGGAGCAGTTTTTGGCATTTAAGAGCAAAAAGAGGGTGGTAGTAAGGACAAGAAAATTGTCCTCACCTCACCTGATTGTAATGCTCTTTGACCTCATATCAGTACTATGGCCATAATTTTGTTGTGTAACAACTTCCCTGGTGGCTTCCCTGGTGGCACAGAAGGTAAAGCGTCTGTCTACAATGCGGGAGACCCGGGTTCGATCCCTGGGTTGGGAAGATTCCCCTGGAGAAGGAAATGGCAATCCACTCCAGTACTATTGCCTGGAAAATCCCATGGACAGAGGAGCCTGGTAGGCTACAGTCCATGGGGTCGCAAAGAGTCGGATACGACTGAGCGACTTCACTAACAACCACCTTACCAGTGGAGCTTATTGAGCTTACCTGTTTTCTGTCAGTTGGGTGGGGGTCAGCTGGTCTAGACTGAGCTTGGCTTATAGGGTATCTGGTCTCCTGTCTCAGCTGGGCTGACATGAGAGTCTGCTGTCACCTGGGAGTCATCTGTTCTGAGCTGATCCAGCTGGTTGACAAGTCTGTCATCCTTCTCCTGGGTCAGCAATTTAGAAAGGACACATTTTCCTCATGACAGTGTCAAAAGTGCAAGAATAACTCTAAGGACTCTTCGAGCTTCGATTCTATAGTGCCCACTGATGCTCCATGGCAAAGAGTCAAGAAAGGGTGAAGAACTGGAACCATCCTTGCGTTCTGTCCTGGGTTTTCTATTAAATATGTTAAATGTGATATTCTGAATCAGAATCTCTATGAAAGGTGCCTGAGTCTCTGACTCATCATCGAGCAAATTTGGATCTACAATAAAAATCATTTTAACTTTATTTTGACATAATCATATATGTATTGTGGAGAAGCAAATGGCAACCCACTCCAGTATTCTTGCCTGGAGAATTCCATAGACAGAGGAGCCTGGTGGGTACAGTTCATGGGGTCGCAAAGAGTCAGACACGACTGAGCTAACACTCACTCACTCACTCACATATATGTATAGACGGATATATGGTCAATGTATCCAGTCATTTTGGAAAAGGCAAGCTAACAAAAATTCTTTCCAACGAAGCTTTGAAGCTTTTCCCAGTAATTTTTTTTGTGACAGTTTTTTGAGATAGAATTTACATACCATACAATTCACTCATTTAAACTGTACAGTTCAATTGTTGTTCAGTTGCTCAGTCATGTCCAGCTCTTCGCAACCCCATGGACTGCAGCATGCCAGACTTCTCTGTTCTTCATTGTCTCCTGGAGCTTGTTCAGACTTATGCCCATTGAGTCAATAATACCATCCAACCTCCTCATCCTCTGTACAATTCAATGGCTGTTAGTATATTCCCAGAGTCAGGCAGCCATTACCACAATCAATTCTAGAACATTTTTATCAACTCAGAAGGAAACCCATACTCTTTAACTGTGTCTCTTCAAAAACCTCTCTTCTCAGTTTTTCAACCAAGGGTTCCAAAAATTTCCAAAAGACACTTTTTTTCTGGCTCCCCCAGAGTTTTGGAAATAACTGCATTATAGCATTTTTCACAGAGCATGGCTATTAGTGCTTTCTTTTTCTGTCTCTCCTATGAATCTGTAACTTCTTTGAAGAATCCTGTGCCTTATTAAGCTTTACAGCTATACATTCAGCCTGTATCTTGGGGTTCAAATAATGAAGGAAAGAATGAAGATAGGAAAAAAGGAAGAAGAAAGAAGGAAGAAGGAAGGAAAGAGGGAAGTTGTAATCAAAATGTTGGTTTAGCCTATAGGATATGGTCCAGAGAAAATATCTCCATGATATATCTTGGCATATATTCCTGAAGTTAAAAAAAATTTTTTTTTTCAAAGAAAAAATTTTGAGTTTTGAACAAAATTTTTTTGTACTAGCCACATTCTGGTAGTTCTAGAGTTATTTCCTTCAGAACCCCCTGGGATTCTTCACTATATCATCATCATTTGTTTATACTGGTTACAGCTATATAATATATATATATATGTATAGGTTATATATATATATATATATAATCTTTATATGTGTATATTAAGTCGCTTCAGTTGTGTCCGACTCTTTGCAACTCTATGGACTGTAATCTGCCAGGCTCCTCGGTCCATGAGATTCTCCAGGCAAGAATACTGGAGTGGGTTGCCATGCCCTTCTCCAGGGGATCTTCCCCACCCAGAGATCGAACCTGCATCTCCTATGTCTCTTGCATTGGCAGTGGGTTCTTCACCACTAGCGCCACCTGGGATGCCCCAATCTTCTAAAGAGACAAATTTCTCTATATAGAGAGACAAATTTCTAACTCGTTTATTTTGAATCTTTTTGTGATTAAACAAGTTAGAAACGTATTTGTCTCTAATATAGCCATCAGTAAGTAGATGGTTCAGAACTGATGCAGAGGCCTTGCTCCATCAGATTGTCTAAGAAGCCTGTCCTGTGCTTC
>NW_024080543.1:863136-873372 GCF_014754425.2 Oryx dammah
AATTTTATTTTTACTTTATTTTACTTTTCAATACTGTATTGGTTTTGCCATACATTGACATGAATCCACCACGGGTGTATACAAGCTCCCAATCCTGAATCCTCCTCCCACCTCCCACCCCATATCATCTCTCTGGATCATCCCCATGCACCAGCCCCAAGCATCCTGTATCCTGTATCGAACATACACTGGCACTTCGTTTCTTACATGATAGTATACATGTTTCAAAGCCATTCTCCCAAATCATCCCACCCTCTCCCTCTCCCTCAGAGTCCAAAAGTCTGTTCTATACATTTACTTTCCTTTCTAAAGGAAGAAGGAGAGACTGGATGTTAGGAAGCAGGTAGTCGTGCGTTCCATGCTGCTTTTGCAGATACTAATTGGCAACAGAAAACAGGTCCTATTAATTTTCTTTATTTTAAATTTTGTATCTTAACCAAACTGAGGCCTGAAAACTTATCATGACTTTTAAATGTATTTTTGCTCTACCCTCCATGGCATTTAAAAAATATCATTGTTTTCTACTTTTGTAGTTGAACATGTATTTCAGTTAAATTATGAAGTAAATGGGTTTTGGTGAGCTAGCCTGGAAAACTTACAAACACAATATTGTTTCTATGGGGAAAAGACTTCAAATTCTTAAGAGAATCTGACAAAGAAATGTGCTTTTGAAATTGAACACATTTGAAAGTTGGGAACTGCTAAATGCACTCAGGTTTACACATATGAAATAACAGATGAGGTTTACTGGAACATTTTCTCAGTAATGACTTACCCAACACTCCAACAGCCTTAGTACTCAGCCAGAGCTAGCCAAGTCCAGATCCAGTTTCCTCCTTTCTCCATATGTTCATCAGGCACACAACTGTTGGTTTCTCTTTTTCACTTCAAACATTTAGCCTGTTACTGGAAAGTTGTTTAGTTGGGAAGTTGTAGCAAGAGTATAAATAGAAGATTAGATAAGGATAGCTTAAGACCTTTGAGTTATAAGTCCAACCAAGACTTTAGAGACCATGCATTCAGCTCCAATACTTTGGCCACCTGATGCAAAAAGCTGCCTCATTTGAAAAGACCCTGATGCTGGGAAATACAAAAGAAGAAGAGGGCAGCCAAGGATGAGATGGTTGGATGGCATCATCTCTTCAGTGGGCATGAACTTGGATGAACTGAAGGAGATGGTGAGGGACAGGGAGGCCTGGCATGCTGTAGTCCATGGGGTCACAAAGAGTCAGATATGACTTAGCATCTGAAGAACAATATTAATTTTAATAAATGTAATGATGGGGCTTCCCTGGTGGCTCAAAGGTGAAGAATCTGCCTGCCGATGCAGGAGACATGGGTTCCATCCCTGGATGGGAAAGATCCCTTGGAGAAGAAAATGACAACCCACTCCAGTGTTCTTGCCTGGGAAATCCCATAGACAGAGGAGCTTGGTGGGCTACAGTCCATGGGGTTGCAAGAGTCAAACATGACTTCATGACTAAACAGCAACAAATGTAATGACGGCCTTCTTACTCTAGAAAGAAAATGGTTATGGATTTTACTTTTTTAGAAGTAACAAAATGCTTATGGATCCTAATGTTAAAATAGCTACTTATAGAATAGTTTGATTTAAAATCTCTGAATAAGTTTGTCAAAGGAGTCCTATGCGTTTAACTCTTCTCTCCCCCAACCCCACTCTTTTGCCTAAGCATGCGGTTAGCCTGAGAATTGAATAATCCAATGTTGACTGTGGAGTTTAACTCCCAGTTCAGTCTCCACCAGACCAGAAAGTTTTCTTTCATATATTGAACAAATTATTTATCACGTGCCTGTTAACAGAGCATTTGAATAATGTTCTGGGTACTGGGAAGCAGAGGTTAGGTGAGAGTCACGAACCTTGCTCTCGGTGAAGCCTATTCTCTGTTGGGAAAGATAAACAGTAAGCAGGTAGTTCGGACAGGTGTGAGGAGGGTTATACTGGATGGGGGCACAGGGCGATGTGGGGACAGATTGCAGGGGTGGATGGTTTAGTTTAAGGATCACAGGAAACTTCCCCCAGGAAAGAATGAATCAAAGTATAAAACAAGTTCCCTAAGCAGAGAGCAGGTTACATCATGTTTTATTCAGAGATTACATCACTGGCAAGCAAGTGGCCTGTGAGAGGAAGAGAAGAGGTTCCTTAGCACCCATGGACTCGCCTCTGGGGAAACACCTGGTGTAGCACTTGGCACAGGGATGTCAAAAACCTGAATCAGTGAATGGTGGAATTTCAGCCAGTCTTGCTGATGACGAGAAAAAGTTTTCTGCCCATCCAAGGAGGGAGTAATGACCTAACATATTATCTTCTTCCAGACAGGATTAATCCTCCTTAAGATTGCTTAGAAACAGTTAAGCTGGTCAGAGGTTCAGGAATTTAAGGGAGAAAAAAAAACTGTCGAAGAGATGGTAATGAAGCAGCTATAGGATTGTAAAATCAGTGTCGGAAGCAGGAGGCTCTGTAGAAGCAGCCACGGCCGTATCTTCCATTTTAAATGTGGAAAATAAAGTCCTTAAATACGTATATGCATGTATGTGTGTGTGTGTGTGTCTATGGGTGTGGGTGTGTAAGGAATGTATAAGCTTTAGAGTGGAGAGCTCTGAAAATGTCTTCTACTAAACAAGGGGAGCTTTAACAACTTAGGAATAAAATGAAAATGATAAATTCAAATTTTGGCCAGAGAGAAGGATATTTGAAGATGAATTGAATGATGACTCTGAATTAAACACGAGGATGAATAAAGGAAATAGATTCCTTTCTCTCTTGTAAGGCACCTAAGGAATTAAAGCACTGGAGTAAACCATCTCAAAACAATATAGAAGAAGTTGAGATTTCATCTACTCATTTTTAAAGTCATTAGTTGATTCATTCCTTCAATGGTATTTTTTTGTGCAAATGATAGCATTGAAGTTCTGTGGTTATTTGTTATTGGATAAGACAGGATTTGTATCCTCACGGAATGTTCAATCCAGGGGGAGATGATAGGAGATTGAACTCAAATGTTAAATTCTAGGATGGAGGGCTCTGTGGACAATATGGTGGTGTATGTATAGGGATTTCCAATGAGGGCTTCCTGGAGGAGGTCACCTATAATTGCATGTCTGAAAGATGAATCAGGCATAATCAGGTGAAAACAGGCAGAGAAGAATGAGAGCTCAATGTCTAAGGAATAGCTGATACAAAAGCACAGAAGTCAGAGCATAATAAGTCAGGGGCAAGTAAAACATGCAGACAGTTAGTTGGTTCTGGGTACAGTGCTAGGTTTAGGTTCTTAAGACAAATGAGATATGATCCCTGTTTATCTGTAACAGGCCACCTCCTCCACCCCATCCTTCCACCAGGATTTTTTATAGAGACTTATGTATAAAAGGCTTCCCTGGTGGCTCAGTGGTAAAGAAACTGCCTGCCGATACAGGAGATGCAGGTTCAGCTCCTTGGCTGGGAAGATCCCCTGGAGAAGGAAATGGCAACCCACTCCAGTAGTGTTGCCTGGGAAGTCCTATGGACAGAAGAGCCTGGCAGGCTACAGTCCACGGGGCTGCAAAGAGTTGGATTTGACTCAGCCACTGAACCACCACCACTATAGCCGATTAACCATGTTGTGATAGTTTCAAGTGAGGGACTCAGCCATACATATACATGTATCCATTCTCTCCCAAACTTCCCTCACATCCAGGCTGCCACATAACACAGAACAGAGTTCTATGTGCTATACAGTAGGTCCTTGTTGGTTATCCATTTTAAATATAGCAGCGTGTACATGTCCCTAACTATCTTTTCCTCCGTCTACCTTCCCCCTAGCAGCCATAAGTTCATTCTCTAAGTCTGTGAGTCTCTTTCTGTTTTGTAAGTAAGTTCATTTGTATCATATTTTTCTTAAGATTCCACATATAAGGAATGTCATACAGTAGTTCCCCTCTGTCTGACTTATTTTACTCACTGTGGCAATCTCTAGCATTCTCTAAGCCAAGAAATTTTTTCAGCACAGAGCACAAAGTACAAGTTTTAGAGTCCCTGAATTTCCCAGGTGGCTCAGTGGTAAAGAATCTACCTGTCAATGTTGGAGACGCAGGTTCAATCCCTGGGAAGATCCCCTGAAGGAGGAAATGACAACCCACTCCAGTATTCTTACCTGGGAAATCCCATGGACAGAGGAGCCTGGTGGGCTACAGTCCATGGGGTCACAAACAGTCAGACAAGATTCAGCGACTAAATAACAACAGCAGCTATAGATGGCATGTCTGTGTCCCTGCTTAATGCATATGTCGAAACCCTATCCATAGTATGATGATTTTTGGAGATGGAGGTAGGGCCCTCATGAGTGGGGGTAGTGCCTTTATTAGAGGAAACCCAGAGAGATCTCTCATCCCTTCTGCCATGTCAGGTTGTGGTAAGAAGGCTCCCACCAGATCTCCTGGCCACTTGACCTTGGACTTCCCAACCTCTGGAACTGTGACAAATTTCTGTTGTTTCTAACCCACCCAGTCTGTGGAATTCTGTTACAGCAGTCTGAAGGGACTAAGATAACTGTCTTGGTGGATTTTCTGTAAAAGTCAAATCAGGGCTCAAACAGACAAACCAAAAAAGGTAAACATGCAACAGAAACAACCAGGGACCGGCCAAGCCAGGCTGGTAGCAGGAGCTGTCTGTTGTTTCCTGGAAATCCTGTCTGGTGAGAGACAAGTGGAGCATCAGGCTTTTGTATGAGCTTCACATTCAGACCTTAAACATCTTAGTGGTCTCTCTTAGTGTCTAGAGAGGAAGCAGAGGAGAGCACGCCCACACGACATCACTGTGCTCGCTTCTAAAGAACAGAAAACTCTTAAAGCCAAGGTGTGGGGCTGGATGTGCTCCCAATGATTTTTTTTTTTCAATAACTTTTAAATTTATTTTTGGTTGTGTTGGGTCTTTGTTGCTGCCTGCAGGCTTTCTCTAGTTGTGGTGAGTAGGGGCTGGAATCTAATTGTGGTGTATGGCCTTCTCATTGCAGTGGATTCTCTCGCTGCGGACCACAGGCTCTAGGGGCACAGGCTTCAGTTATAGTGACATGTGGACTCCATAGTTGCAGCACGTGGGCTCTAGAACTCGGGCTCAGTGGTTGTGGCATGTGGGCTTAGTTGCTCTAAGGCATCTGGAATCTTCCCGGTCCAGGGATCAAACCCATGTCTCCTGCACTGGCAGGCGTATCCTTGTCCACTCTACCACCAGGGAAGTCCTTCCAATGGTTCTATAACAAGAAGAGAAACCTGATGGAGCCTGAGTTTTAACTTAGTACTTGGCTGCTCCAGTTAGAGGGTCTGTTTGTGGTTATTTGAGTGTGGTACAGAGTGTACATTTAGAACTTGTCCCAGTTTTCTTGAAACTTGCTCTTCTTCACCTCATTACCAACTGGTAGCCACGCATCCAAATGCTAATTTTTCTTAATTAAATATATGACAGTTTATAAAGATGACTTCTCTTTCCATTCTAATTAGATGTAAGTGATTCTGCTGTCTATACTAATTACTGTGTATCTTCCTCCTGAAGACTATATATGTATATGTATATATATAAAACTATATATGTATTTATATGCACATAAGCATATATGTGTGAACATATGTATGTGAATATATATATATGTGTATATATATATATATATATACACACACGCATATATAATTGAAATTTCAATAACCTGCCTCTTGGGAGAATGTATCATTTATAAAAATATCCCTGCCTTGGGTTGGTGGTTTTCTGAGATTTCAATTTCAGTAGCTTCTTCCATATTAGGCTGCTTTCATCTCAGAGGAAATAATTATATCCAGGTTTGGCTCTGTTCAATGGGTCATGACTACAGCAGAATGGGTCTCTTCCTGAACAGAAAAAGAAAATTGAAAAGAAAAAAAAATAATAATAGAAATCTGACACACCAAACTCCAAATTATCTAAATCCATTTTCAATGAAAAGCTTGGTGGCTTGGTAAAGATGATGACATTTGAAGGAAAAAAGATCCATTGAAAAATTCCACTTCCCATGCTATAAGGTTAGGAGAATAAATTGCACCTGGTGACGAGGGGAGACACTCCTTTTGACATGTAATAAAGCAGGTGGCCTCATTTGAATTTTCCCATTAGGTCTCCTGGAGTGATCTCAGAAATATGTTGGCCTTGCAAACTGTAACTCAGCCTTGGCTCTCTGACTCCAGGACTAAAACAGTTTTTCAAACAGCAGAATTAGAGTCTGTATTACTTGAAATGTCCAGCAGAAAGTTGTTTGTTATTATGCTGGGTTTCCTATTTGCCATAGAATATTAAACAGGTTTCTTATTTCCCATAAAATATTAATAATTGGATTGCAAAGTGGACAAGTGTCTTCTCTCCCAACCAGCCTTTTCTTTCTGTCCTCTCATCCTGTTTTCCCACCACAAGGATCGGTGGGGATGGTTCCACCCCATGTCAGGGAGGGGGCTTTCTAGATGGAGCGTCTGATACTGACAGGTTTGTGTCTAAAGCCAGAGACTATAAGTCCAAACGGAGGCTTTCCCATGAAAGGTGTGATAAGTAAGTCCACGGAGTGTCCATTACATCCCTTTGTTCATTCAGCAGATGGATTTTTCTATTATTTTGGGGGGGGGGGTGTTGCTGAGTCTGTTTTTACTGTTTGGGCTTTTCTCTAGTTGTGGCTAGTGAGGGCTACTCTTTAGTTGCGGTGCGTGTACTTCTCATTGAGATGGCTTCTCGTTGCAGAGCGTGGGGTCTAGGGCATGCAGGCTTCAGTAGCTGTGGAACGCGGTTTCGGTAGTTGCCGCACATGGGCTCTAGAGCACAGGCGCAGTAGTTGTGGCACGCGAGCTTAGTTGCTCCACAACATGTGGGATCTTTCTGGACCAGGGGTCGCACCCATATCTCCTGCATTGAGCAGGTGGATTCTTCACCACTGAGTCATCAGGAAAACCCCTCAGCAGATGAATGTTGAAGGAAGCTAAACAATACATCCAACACGTCCCCTGTCCTCGTGTGGTACACAATCAGGAGAGAGAGACAATAAAGAGCTAGCAAAACATTAATTAATTGAAATTTTGAAAAGTTCCATGAAAAAGAAGTATAAGATAAGCAATGAGAAAATGTATCAGAGGGACTCAAAAGTATCGTTGCCCCACACACACTAATAATTTGGTATGCTTACAAACGTATTTATTGGAGGTAGGAAGAAACTGACTCAGAAAAAAAATCATTCCATTTTAGTAGTTCAGTTCAGTTGCTCAGTCATGTCCCACTCTTTGCAACCCCATGGACTGCAGCACTGCAGGCCTCCCTGTCCATCACCAACTCCTGGAGCTTGCTCAAACTCACGTCCATCGAGTCAGAGATGCCATCCAACCACCTCATCCTCTGTTGTCCCCTTCTCCTCCTGCCTTCAATCTTTCCCAGCATCAGGGTCTTTTCTAGTGAATCAGCTCCTCGTATCAGGTGGTCAAAGTATTAGAGCTTCAGCTTCATCATCAGTCCTTCCAATGAATATTCAGGATTGATTTCCTTTAGGATTGACTGGTTGGATCTCCATGCAGTCAAAGGGACTCTCAAGAGTCTTCTCCACCACCACAGTTCAAAAGCATCAATTTTTCAGTGCTCAGCTTTCTTTATGGTCTAACTCTCACATCCATACAAGACTACTGGAAAAACCATAGCTTTGACTTGCTGGTAAAGTAATGTCTCTGCTTTTTAACCTGCTCTCTAGGTTGGTCATAGCTTTTCTTCCAAGGAGCAAGCATCTTTTAATTTCATGGCTGCAGTTAACATCTGAAGTGATTTTGGAGCCCAAGAAAATAAAGTCTGCCTCTGTTTCCATTGTTTCCCCATCTATTTGCCATGAAGTGATGGGACCAGATGCCATGATCTGAGTTTTTCTGAACATTGTGTTTTTAGCCAGCTTTTTCACTCTCCTCTTTCACTTTCATCAAGAGGCTCTTTAGTTCCTCTTCACTTTCTGCCATAAGGGTGGTGTCATCTTCATATCTGAGGTTATTGATATTTCTCCCGGCAATCTTGATTCCAGCTTGTGCTTCATCCAGCCCAGCATTTTACATGATGTATTCTGCATTGAATTAAATAAGCAGGGTGACAATATACAGCTTTGACATACTCCTTTCCCAATTTGGACCCAGTCCATTGTTCCATGTCCATTTTACTAAAGATCTTTTCAGGACATGTATGTGAGTGAGAATACATATTAATGTGGGAGACAGGCATGGATTTATCAATGTGCTTTGTGAGATGATCTCAGATCTGTGACTAGCAGCTTTTGCAGAGTGACAGATCCACCAGGTCAGAGAAGTACAAGTCTGTCTTCCATCTTTGTTTAAGTTGGTGACCCAGTCCTAACATCTGCATTCTGGGTGCACCATTTCTTCTTGTACCTTGGCTGGGAAGGTTACAGAATGTTTCTAAGCATCTCACACAACCTAATGGCTTTCTCCTTTTAATTCTTGCTGCATCTATGGGGCCCCCATATGACATTGCTAGGGACTCTCAGCAATTATCTTGCTGTAACTGAGTGAGATATTTGGTGGTGGGAGGTGGGTGGTTGGAAATCATGCTAATTAGCAAGGGAGGTAGAAAAGAGGCAAGAATTAAAGGAAAGCATTCTGTTCCTGGCAATGCCACCGCATCTATAACGCATGGGCCAGTGAAGAGTTATAACTCAACCAACCAACTGATATAACGGGCATTTGTGGGAGAGTCTGGGGGAACCTGAACTCATGCAAAATCTAAACACTTTTTTCTTTTGCTCTGGTCACCCGTGTTCTCCAACAGCACCCTTTCTCTTAGCCCTTGGTGTCTTCCAGTGCACCAGTATTGGCTTCCCATGTTGCTCAGTGGTAAAGAATCTACCTGCCAAGAAGGCAATGCAGGTTCGAGTTTGGTCCCTGGGTGGGGAAGATCCCCTGGAGAAGAAAATAGCAACCCACTCCAGTATTTTGCCTGGGAAGTCCCATGGACAGAGGAGCCTGGCGGGACTACAGTCCACAGGATAGCAAAAGAATCAGACATGGCTTAGTGACTCAACAGTAACAACAGTGCCCCTGTGTAACCTCTGCCTATGTCCAGACAGCCCGAGGCTCCGGCTGCAAGCTGACTACAAGGGTGCACACGGTTCAGCGCCACATGGCGTAGGTGGTCCTTGTAAGTGGCTGCATTCTTCAGTGCTGCCTGTCATTTTGATTCCTTTGAATTGCATTCCATGTGTGAGTATTACCTACCTACTTACCTGATCAGGGAGATCCTGATCGATAGACTCAGTGTTTCATTCACCTGTGTCCCCTGACCCATAATAAGTGTCCCAATAATGGCTGAAGCATAAAGAAAACTTCCTCTGTCTGCCTCTTGCTAGGCTCCAGCAGACACTGGGAGCTGGTGGGAAGTCTGTGTATCCAAAAATAAAACTGATAGCAGCAGAGCCTGTAATTTGGCTTGCCTGAGAGAGGTGGGTGGAACAGAGGGCACAGCCATGGAACCTGTGGCTTGCCTGTAGCCAGACTGCGGAGAAACTTATGCTAGGTTAATTAAAATTGTATACCAAAATAGTTCCATCCATTAATTCACTTCCACTGACTGAAGCAGAATTGATAGTTTTGCATACTTTCAGCAAAATGTTTCCTACATTTCCATAGTTCTTATTCTCGCTTAAGTTTTCTTTTGCAATTTCCCGAGACAGCATCTTGTGAAACATGTTAAGTGATCCAATATGTGTATATGAAAATAATTTGCTCCAATTTCACTCCATGAATTAGGAGTCCAGATCTCAGCTGACTGCTGATAATATGCATCTTTTTTTTAAACATTTATTTATTTGGCAGCACCCTGTCTTAGCTGGGGCTTGTGTGATATTTGTTGCAACATTTCAATTCTTAGTTGTGGCATGCGGGGTTCAATTCCATGACCAGTGTCTAAATCCAGGTCTCCTGTATTGAGACCAAGGGGTCTTAGCCACTGCACTACTCGGAAGGTCCCCCCCTCCTTTTTTAAAAATTGATTTATTTATTTGGCTGTGCCCTGTCTTAGCTTGCATCTCTTAAAAAATATGCATCGTGGGTGGGCTCGGCCCAGCAAGAAATATTTGCTTCAGTTTATACTCAACATATGATTAACATTTCTGAAATTAAGATCGGTTTGTGTGTTTTGTTATTTTACTGTGTAAACCTGAGTTAACTGCTTCCAAAGTTCTATATTTCAGG
>NW_024080543.1:873872-891050 GCF_014754425.2 Oryx dammah
AATATAACACATGCATTATCAAGACCAGTTTCCTCAATCTGATACTGTAAGCACAAAAGATTTAGGACCTTCTGAAACATGTAATCCTCTAGTATCAAAGATTAGATTCATTCTTTCTAGTTTCTATAAAGTATAAATATGAGATGTGTCTGTAATGGCAATGAAATAAATATTTTAAGGCATATACTTCTGTTCTTACACATAATTTATAATCCTATTTTATGACTCTGTGTGTGTATGTGTATAAAATACACAATGTGTTCCAGTGCAATATGTCACAATGACAGTAATATACTTGTACATATTGTGAAATAGTGCCAAGCAACTGGTAAAGCTTTTCAATAAGTCATCCCTGAGACCTTTTCTAGAATGTAAGCCATGTGTCGTCTCCATCTTGTGGACAGGTGACCAGGAGAAAACAAAAGAGGCAATACAATAGAAGGCAGGTAGGCAGGTTAATCTCTTTGAACATCTATTGCTGACGGAGGCTGACTGGAATGCCAGCCCTGGTCCAGTGGAAGGTGTACCACTGGTGGATGACGACTGTCTTCTGTGATCATGAAGGTGTTGTGGCAGGTGGCAGGTGGTGCACGGAATCAGTTTCCTATTTTGTGCCTAATGAAAACATTTGCTAGATTCAAATCCAGATTTTTGTGTCCTAACCTCAGCCACCTGTGCCCCCAACAACTAAATGGCTGCATGATCTTGGGCAAGCCCTTTAACTTCTCTGAACCAGAGCTTCTCTATCTTTTGAATTGGAACCGTGATACCAACGCAGTCCTCCTAGGGCAGCCTGAGGTCACCACAGGATGAGCAGTTTAAAATTAGTGGATTCAAACTTTGATGGGTTTCCCAGGTGGTGCTAGCAGTGAAGAACCTGCCTGCCAGTGCGGGAGATGTAAGAGACACAAGTTCCATCCCTGGGTTGGGAAGATCCCCTGGAGGAGGGGAGCCCAGTGGGCTACAGTCTGTAGGGTCACAAAAGAGTTGATTATGACAGTGACTTCACAGCAACAATAAAGGAATTCAGTGACATTTGAAGTGTCATGTAGTGCTAAATGCCACAAAGGACAAATACAGCAGGACTGGGGAGAGAGAGCATGCCGGTCGGGAGGACGTTGTTTCGGATAAGGTGCTGGAAGGGCCTCAGGATCCACATTTGATCACAGAAATGGATGTGGTCAGGGAGTGGGTCACATGGCTACCTAGGGGAAAGCTGTTCCAGGTGGACGGACAGCAAATGCCAGAACTGGGTTGCATGTGTTCAAGGGCCAGGAACAAAGCTAGTATGGCTTTTCCATTTCTGCGTGCTTTTCCATTGGAGTTCATTATGAGGTGTAGCCCTCGCAAATAACCATGGATTCCAGGGGCCAGGCAAAGTCAGATGGTGGTGCTTACTCACTCACATAGCACAGTGCACAGGGTCTGTCACCTCTTGTTATCCTGCTCATTGATTTTCTGCCTTTACTTATAAATGTATGTTTAGACCATGATGAAGTTACTCCTGGGGCTTCCCAGGTATCTTAGTTCAGTTCAGTTGCTCAGTCGTGTCCAACTCTTTGCAACCCCTTGGACTGCAAGCATGCCAGGCTTCCCTGTCTATCACCAACTCCTGGAGCCTGCCCAAACTCATGTCCATTGAGTTGGTGATACCATCCAACCATCTCACTCTTTGTCTTCCCTTTCTTCTCCTGCCTTCAGTCTTTTCCAGCATCAGGATCTTTTCCACTGAGTCAGTTCTTCGCATCAGGTGGCCAAAGTATTGGAGCTTCAGCTTCAGCATCAGTCCTTCCAATGAATATTCAGGACTGATTTCCTTTAGGATTGACAGGTTTAATCTCCTTGCAGTTCAAGGGTCTCTCAAGAGTCTTCAGCACAACAGTTCAAAAGCATCAATTCCAGGTGCCTCAGTAAAGAATCCACCTACTAATGCAGAAGACACAAGAGACACAAGTTTCGATCCCTGAGTCAGGAAGATCCCCTGGAGTAGGGAATGGTAACCCACTGCAGTTTGCCTGGAAAATTCCATGGACAGAGGAGCCTGGCGAACTACAGTCCTTGAGGTTGTGAAGAGTTGGACTCGACTGAACACACACTCACATTACTCTTGCCCTGTAAGTAAATAGGTAAATCAAATCTTTTTCTTTCAGGAAATAAATATCGTGCTGTTAGACAGCCTGATTTACGGGAGTAGTAGAAACAAACTAACAACGTTGTTTAAAAGGTGCAATCTGTCAAGCAGTTGATCTTGCAGGCCAGCTTCTTCTGCAGGGGTGTGGAAAGAGGAGTGGCCCCCACCCCCCACCTCTTTGTCTTCCCCCTCCTGGGCAGTGCTTCTTATTCAGCCTCTGGATTTATAAGACCAGCCAGTCTTTGTTGCTTTCCCACCATGTGCTAACAGTGTTGTATACGGTTTACACACCTTTGCTCAATTCTCTTGGTCCTTATGGAAGTGTAATATTAAACTAATCACATAAGACTGAGACAATGAAATGCAGTAACATATATTAAGTGTTTAGCACAATGCCAGGTATAGGGTAGATTCTCCAAAATGGTAGCTGTTATTATCACAACATTACTTTATTTAGTCCTCCTACATACCTGAGAAAAGGGGCATTATAATCCTGAAATTATAGGCACAGACAGGTTAAATAACTTCTCCAGGGTCACTCTGCTAGTTTTAGTCCAAGATAGGGTTTAAATCTCAATCTGTCTAGTGCTAAAGACTGTGTTCTTGTTCTTCACATACTACCTCACTACTCTCTTCAATTTCCTTATATCTATAAAATGGACACTATATATATATGTGCATGTATATGTGTGTATATATATATATATATGTATACATATGTGTACCCGTAGTTATAAAGGTATTTCAATACTAAATTATATGAGTATATATATTTTTATAAAATATATCAATATAAAATGGATACTTAACGTGTTTATTTTATAAAGGTATATGTGTGCCTGTACATCTGTGTTCTCTAGATGGCATTATTTGAGTAAAATTAAAAGATTATTATTAGTTGAAATAATTGTTCATTTGAATCTGTCCTTAGGCTATTGGAGCCCCTGACCAGGAAATGATATCTGGTAATGGAGGGTCTGGGCTTCCCTGGTGTCTCAGATGGTAAAGAATCTGCCTGCAATGCAGGAGACCCAGGTTTGATTCCTGACTCAGGAAGATCCCCTGGAGAAGGAAATGGCAACCTACCCCAGTATTCTGAGAGCCTGGCAGGCTACAGTCCATGGGGTCACAAAGAGTCAGACATGACTTAACAACTGACAATGGAGGGTCTAAGCAATAACTGCTGGGTGTTGGGTATAAGTAGCCCAGCCTCCTCAGGCCTTGGCTAGAATATTTCTGGGGCAGGCATTGTACAAAACTCCCCATATATTCCTGGAGGAATGATATTCTGGTTGTTCTCTGTAGTTACTGAATATGTACCAAACCCCTCTTTGCCTTCCTCCTCCCATGTCACCATGCCGTTGCCCCACCACCATCTCTGACCACTTTAAAATAAAACGCATGCTGTTGCTGCTCTGCTCAGGGCTTGCTTCTGTAGTTGTCGTTCAGTCATTCAGTCATGTCCAACTATTTGTGACCCTATGGACTGCAGCATGCCAGGCTTCACAGTCCTTCACCATTTCCCAGAGCTTGCTCAAACTCATGTCCATTGAATCAGAAATTCCATCCAACCATCTCATCCTCTGTCATCCTCTTCTCCTCCTACCTTGAATCTTTCCCAGCATCAAGGTCTTTTCCAATGAGTTGGCTCTGCATATCAGTGGTTAAATATTGGAGCTTCAGTTTCAGCATCAGTCTTTCTAATGAATATGCAGGATTGATTTCCTTTAGGATTGACTGGTTTGACCACCTTGCAATCCAAGGGACTCTCAAGAGTCTTCTCCAACACACCACAGTTCAAAATATCAATTCTTCAGAGCGGTTCAGCATTCTTTATGGTCCAACTCTCACATCCATACATGACTACTGGAAAAACCATAGTTTTGACTAGACAGAGCTTTGTTGGCAAAGTAACGTCTCTGCTTTTTAATATGCTGTCTAAGTTTGTCATAGCTTTCTTTCCGTGGAGCAAATATCTTTTAATTTTGTGGCTGCAGTCACCATCGAGGTGATTCTGGAGCCCAAGAAAATAGAATCTATCACTGTTTACATTGTTTCCCCATCTATTTGCCATGAAGTGATGGAACCAGACATTACGATCTTAGTTTTTTTGAGTTTTGAAACAGCATTTTCATTTTCACTCTCCTCATTCACCTTCATCAAGAGGATCTTTAGTTCCTCTTCACTTTCTGCCATAAGGATGGTATCATCTGCATATCTGAGGTTACTGATATTTCTCCCAGAAATCTTGACTCTAGCTTGTGCTTCATTCAGCCCAGCATTTCACGTGATGTACTCTGCATATAAGGTAAATAAGCAGGGTGAAACTATGCAGCCTTGACAAACTCCTTTCCCAATTTGGAACCACTTTGTTGTTCCATGTCCAGTTCTAATTGTTGCTTCTTGACCTGCATACAGATTTCTCAGGAGGCAGGTCGGGTGGTCTGGTAGTCCCATCTCTTTAAGAATTTTCCTCAGTGTTGTGATCCACATAGTCAAAGGCTTTGGCATAGTCAATGAAGCAGAAGTAGATGTTTTTCTGGGATTCTCTTGCTTTTCCAATGATCCAACAGATATTGGCAATTTGATCCTTGGCTCCTGCCTTTTCTAAATCCACGTTGAACATCTGGGAGTTCTTGGTTCACATACTGTTGAAGCCTGGCTTGGAGAATTTTGAGCATTATTTTACTAGCATGTGAAATGAGAACAATTGTACATAGTTAGAATATTCTTTGGCATTGCCCTTCTTTGGGAATGGAATGAAAACTGACCTTTTCCAGTCCTGTGGCCACTGCTGAGTTTTCCAAATTTGCTGGCATATTGAGTGCAGCCCTTTCACAGCATCATCTTTCAGGATTTGAAATAGCTCAACTGGAATTCCATCACCTCCATGAACTTTGTTTGTAGTGATGCTTCCTAAGACCCACTTGACTTCGCATTCCAGGATGTCTAGCTCTTGGTGAGTGATCACACCATCGTGGCTATCTGGGTCATGAAGATCATTTTTGTATAGTTCTTCTGTGTATTCTTGCCACTGCTTCTTAATATTCTCTGCTTCTGTTATGTCCATACCAGTTTTGTCCTTTATTGAGCCCATCTTTGCATGAAATGTTCCCTTGGTATCCCTAATTTTCTTGAAGAGATCTCTAGTCTTTCCCATTGCACTGTTCACTGAGGAAGACTTTCCTTTCTCTCCTTGCTATTCTTTGGAATTCTGTGTTCAGATGGGTGTATCTTTCCTTTTCTCCTTTGCCTTTAGCTTCTCTTCTTTTGTCAGCTATTTGTAAGGCTTCCTGAAACAGCCATTTTGCCTTTGTGGGTTTCTTTTTCTTGGGGATGGTTTTGATCACTGCCTCTGGTATAGTGTCACTAACCTCTGTCTATTGTTCTTCAGGCACTCCATCTATCAAGTCTAATCACTTGAATCTATTTGTCACTTCTACTGTACAGTCATAAGAGATTGATTTAGGTCATACCTGGGTGGTCTAGTGGTTTTCCCTACTTTCTTCAATTTAAATCTGAATTTGGCAACAAGGAGTTCATGATCTGAGCCATGTCAGCTCCCAGTCTTGTTTCTGCTGACTGTATAGAGTTTCTCCATCTTCAACTGCAAAAACTGTAATCAATCTGATTTTGGTATTGACCATTTGGTGATGTCCATGTGTAGAGTTGTCTCTTGTGTTGTTGGAAGAGTGTTATTGCTGTGACCAATGCATTCTCTTGGGAAAACTCTGTTAGCCTTTGCTCTGCTTCATTTTGTATTCTAAGGCTAAACTTGCCTGTTACTCCAGGTATCTCTTGACTTCCTACTTTGGAGACCTGGCTTCAAAAATGGGTCTGGAGGCACATAATATTAGAGGCTGGCCATCTCTTTAGAGAAATTATGTGAGCTACCCACATTGCCACTGTTGGCTCCTCCACTTTGGTCTCCGTTTCCTCAGTGTCTGGGATGGGACTATAATACCCACTTTTCACAGGTGCTCAGGAGGTCTTGGAGTAAATCTCATAAAAATGCTTTGCACTTGCGCAGCACTGGAAACAAGTGGAATTTTCTGGAACACTGCACCTCTTATTAGTTCTGTTATTGAATACCAACTCCTGATGGTCTCTGTGTTATAAGCTGGTATTAAAAGCACTCAGAGAGATGTTTGGCTGCAGAATACTTCATATATATATATATGTATATATACACACACAAACACACATATATGCCTGCTGTTGCTATACTGACTTATGAAACACATCCAACAGTCCTACCACTGCAGTGCCTGTTGAAAAAGAGTTAACAGGTAAGCTCCCCTGGGCATCAGTGACAGGGCCTAATAGCTCCTGTTTTTGCTGCCATCCAGCTGGTTTATGTGTTTGGCATTTAGCCTCAGCTCTTTATATGGTATTTATCACTGTGATTAAGTAAGGGGCAGAGACATTTGGAATGGCTTTGCCCCAGAAGTCACCTGAGCCTTGTTGTTTTTATGTTGCAATAATGAAGCACAGGCATAGTGTGTTCCTGCTGATCCTGGGCAGGCCAAGATACGCCATTCAAATGGCAGGAAGGAAGCAAGTCTATGATGCTAACAAGAATTTATCTCCAAGATTAGAGTTCTCACAGTGCCTTTTCCTAACCCCACTGTCCACTGAACTCTTTATGATAGTGTCTATTAATTATAATCCCTCATGGAAGGCATTCTATGTGTTGCTGTTGTTCAGTCTCTTAGTTGTATCTGACTTTTTGTGACCCCATGGACTGTAGCCCATCAGGCTCCTCTGTCTATGGGTTTTCCCAGGCAAGAATACTGGAGTGGGTAGCCATTTCATCCAGGAGATCTTCCACACCCAGAGATCAAACCCACATCTCCTGCATTGCAGCACTGAGTCACTGAAGAAGCCCTCTATGCATTGAGCACTCACCATGTCTTAACCTTCTCAACATTTCTATGCAATGAGAAACAGAAAATTATTTCTATTTTGTTGAAATGAGCTAAAGACTCTCAAATAGTCTAGGATTGTTTACTAAGGGATTTATTAGATCCTAGATATGTGGACAATGGGCTAGATTTTGTGGGAGAACTAGGAGTCGACAGGTTGAGGGGGATGGAGAACCTTCAAATAAAGTCACTGACCACACACTCTGTAAACTTAAAGGGTCAGGCAAATAAAAGGCATCTCAGGAAGAGAAACAATGTTCTATAAAATCTGTAAGACTCAGGTGACCTGGTGTGTCGTCCTGGCTTTAGTCATGGTTAGCAAGTCTCTCATCTTTTTTAATCCTACCTCCTTTTTATTTCTTTTCTTTCCTTTCCCCCTCCTTCCTTTCCTTTCAAAGGAGAGAACATGCCTGTTTCCCCGTCCTCTGGGCATGATGTGCTATGCTCACTGCTCACATTATATAGGTTGAAAGTGTTATAAAAAGCAGAGAGCATTCATTAGTTGTGGCTAACATATCTGGCTTTGTATTGGCACCATGAACCCAGTTCCATAATCTCATTATCTATTTAAAAAGGCTTGGCTTTTTCCAGTAGTCATGTGTGAATATGAGAACTGGACCATAAAGAAGGCTGAGCGCTGAAGAATTGATGCTTTCGCACTGTTGTACTAGAGAAGATTCTTGAGAATCCCTCAGACAGAAAGGAGATCAAACTAGTCAACCCTAAAGGATTCAACCTTGAATATTCATTGGAAGGACTAATGTTGAAGCTGAAGCCCCAATACTTTGACCACCTGATGCGAAGAGCTGAGTCATTGGAAAAGACCCTGATGCTTGAAAAGATTGAGGTGAGGAGAAGGGGGCAACAGAGGATGAAATGGTTGGATGGCATCACTGACTCAATGGACATGAGATTGAGCAAACTCTGGAAGATAGTGAAGGACAAAGAAGTGCCGGGAACCAGCATGAGGAATCCCGCCCATGACAAGGTCATGCGGAAGGAAGCCTGACAAAATGCAAGGACGTGATCAGGTTTCAGGGGTTCCCCCTGGAATTTCCTGAGCATCCACCCCCCAGGACCAGAGTCTGCCTGCTTTTCCACTCTTCTAATATTCTCTGGAAAAAGTCAAATCAGGGCTTTAGTCTTCTGCATTTGAAAGGGATGTTTCCGTTAAACCCCTCTGATAGCTCTCTAGCTTGCCTAACAGCTTCCCCCGGACCTCTTACAGCTTGTGAATTGCTTACTGCCCCCCAACCACGAGAGGCACAAAGCTTAAAAGCACCTTAAGGATACAGAGCCTTTTCTAAAGAGCTAAAAATCATATTGGTGACGGGTTTTCACTGTTGACTCAATGATCGCCGCCAGGTCTCCATATTCTTTATCTTTTAGGCACCTGGGAGGATGTTAATCAATGTAAACTGGATATGGAAAAAGGTATATAATAGTTTTGATGTTAGCAACGCTAGACTTTTGAGTTAATTACTTTTCTCTTTGTTATATATCACTGCACTCCTCTTGTGTGCTTGCTATGTAAGAATGTAACTTTATTTGGTGCTTTCTGAGAGTGCCACCAGACTTTGGGAAGATCAACACAAATAAGTCTTCTGGTTGACAAACCCTTATCAGAAAAAAGGCTGTAAAATGTTAATTGGCCCTTTTGGCCAGAAGATGATGTAAATTACCTAAGACTTGTGTATACAACTAGGTATGCAGAGAGAAAAGCCTGGTTTTGTTAAGAGTCTGGACTGCTAACACTGCATAATTTTGTATTACCCATTGATCTCTATGTACAATCAAAAAGGTATAAAAGGCCTTTCTAGACAATAGAGGCCGGGACAGTTGCTGGACTGGTTTCCCCCGTGTCTCCTCTCTAATTTCTGGCTGAATTCCCATCTGGGGCATGGAGGCTCACCATGTTTACTTACTTGTCCCGGCTTTTAAGATCCACGCAAGGGGGAGCCCAAGGCGGGGCACCCCCCGATATTCAAGACGATGCTGGTGGCCTAACATAGATGGTGCAAGCTCCTTGTCTGGAACTTTACTGGCTTCCCACATAAACCAAGTTATTCAGCCTTCTTTCTCCACTTAATTTCCTACTACACTATTTCTTCTTAATCTCTTTTACATTTCTATGTAAATAAGTTTTTCCTTCGCCTATCTGTCTCTCCTTCAAATCACCCTGGTTCCACCGGGGCTGGACCCCGGCAAAGAAGCCTGGCATGCTGCAGTTGATGGGGTTGCAAAGAGTTGGACACGACTGAACACCACCACCACTTCATCAGCTCTGGCTCTATATTAGCACCGTAAACCCAGTTCTATTATCTCATTATCATGTATCTATACAACTAGGACCTCTTTGACGGACAGAGTCCTGCCATCTTTAATGCTGAGACAGCTGGGTGGAAACTATTTGCAGGACTGTTCTGTCAGTTCAGTTCACAAGTTTTCTGTCAGTAGCCTACTAGCTTTTCCAGGATTACACTAAGTGCATTTATGGGTAGGGAGATGTGTGAGCATACAGGAAAAATAGGGTAGCATTTAAAAGGAAAAGGCAGCTGCTTCCATGAGACCACCAGCTCCTGGTGTTCCACCTCCTTTCCTCACTGTTCTTTCTCAGCCTCTCACATCTCTCCGTTCCTGCTCACACTGAAATGTTGCAGCTCGGGGGTACCACCATTTGGGAACATTTTCTGTTCGTATTCTAAACTTATAGCCATTTCCTTGAAAGAGTGGATTTCCCTGGAGTACAAGAGAAGAGAGCTTTATGTCCTTATGCTTTCATATCTGCTCTCTGGGGCTCATTTCTCCTAGCCCTGAATGAAATCCAAGGCCATCCCATGATTTTTCTGATCACTCTGAGGTGGGGCTATGTGTTAGTCCTTCAGTCATCTCCTACTCTTTGTGACCCCATGGACTGTAACCCACCAGGCTCCTCTGCTCATGGAATTCTCCAGGCAAGAATATTGGGGTGGGTAGCCATTCCCTTCTCCAGGGTGTCTTCCCAACCCAGGGATCAAACCCAGATCTCCTGCATTGGAGGCAGATTCTTTACCATCTGAGCCACCAAGGAAGTCCCATAGCATCCATTAAAACCAAGCATCAAAATTAATTGAACCTAGAACCAGACATTTAAACTATTGTATCATAAAGGATTAAAGCAAGATTTTTTAAAGGACACATTTGTTTTCATTCATTAAAGGATAATTTTCAAAAAATATAAAATCATACAAAATGAACGTGTCAAAGATTTTATCTAGTTTATTAATTAAAACAAAGATTCATAAGACGATTAATACAATACAAAGGAAAATCTGAAGGGCAGACATATTTACAGTCAATCAAGAATGCTAAAATGAATTTGCTAATGCTTACAAAACTGGTTAATATCCTGTAAGGCAGCAAACTGTAGGGTTTTGCTGCTGGCTTAGCAGTAAAGAATCCGCCTGCCAATGTAGGAGACTCAGGTTCAGTCTCTGGGTTGGGAAGATCCTCTGGAGAAGAAAATGGCAACCCACTCCAGTATTCTTGCATAGGAAATCCCAGGGGCAGAGGAGCCTGGTGGGCTACAGTCCATGGGGTCGAAAAAGAGTCAGACATGGCTTAGGAGTAAAAAAACAACAACAAGGGCAGGAAACTAGTTTTCTATGGGGCAGAAATCAGTTGCACCTCTGCTAGATGCAATTCATTTGCATTTCTGTTGGTAAAAATAATTTGCATTATCATCATATCCTTACAATTAATCAGTTCAGTTCAGTTCAGTTGCTCAGTCGTGTCCGACTCTTTGTGACCCCATGAATCGCAGCACACCAGGCCTCCCTGTCCATCACCAACTCCCAGAGTTCACTCAAACTCATGTCCATCAAGTCGGTGATACCATTCAGCCATCTCATCCTCTGTCGTCCCCTTCTCCTCCTGCACCCAATCCTTCCCAGCATCAGGGTCTTTTCCAATAAGTCAACTCTTCTCATGAGGTGGCCAGAGTATTAGAGCTTCAGCTTCAGCATCAGTCCTTCCAAAGAAATCCCAGGGCTGATCTCCTTCAGAATGGACTGGTTGGATCTCCTTGCAGTCCAAGGGACGCTCAAGAATCTTCTCCAACACCACAGTTCAAACGCATCAATTCTTTGGTGCTCAGCTTTCTTCACAGTCCAACTCTCACATCCATACATGACCACTGGAAAAACCATAGCCTTGACTAGATGGACCTTTGTTGGCAAAGTAATATCTCTGCTTTTTAATATGGTATCTAGGTTGGTCATAACTTTCCTTCAAAGGACTAAGCATCTTTTAATTTCGTAGCTGCAATCACCACCTGCAGTGATTTTGGAGCCCCCAAAGAATAAAGTCTGACATTGTTTCCAGTGTTTCCCCATCTATTTCCCATGAAGTGATGGGACCAGATGCCATGATCTGAGTTTTCTGAATGTTGAGTTTTAGGCCAACTTTTTCACTCTCCTCTTTCACGTTCATCAGGAGGTTTTTTAGTTCCTCTTCACTTTCTGCCATAAGGGTAGTGTCATCTGCATATCTGAGATTATTGATATTTCTCCCAGCAATCTTGATTTCAGCTTGTGCTTTCTCCAGCCCAGCGTTTCTCATGATGTACTCTGCATAGAAGTTAAATAAGCAGGGTGACAATATACAGCCTTGATGTACTCCTTTTCCTATTTGGAACCAGTCTGTTTTTCCATGTCAAATTCTAACTGTTGCTTCCTGACCTGCATGTAGGTTTCTCAAGAGGCAGGTTAGGTGGTCTGGTATTCCCATCTCTTTCAGAATTTTCCACAGTTGATTGTGATCCACACAGTCAAAGGCTTTGGCATAGTCAATGAAGAAGAAATAGATATTTTTCTGGAACTCTCTTGGTTTTTCGATGATCCAGCAGATGTTGGCAATTTGATCTCTGGTTCCTCTGCCTTTTCTAAAACCAGCTTGAACATCTGGAATCTCATGGTTCACGTATTGCTGAAGCCTGGCTTGGAGAATTTTGAGCATTGTTTTACTCGCGTGTGAGATGAGTGCAATTGTGCAGTAGTTTGAGCATTCTTTGGCATTGCCTTTCTTTGGAATTGGAATGAAAACTGACCTTTTCCAGTCCTGTGGCCACTGCTGAGTTTTCCAAATTTGCTGGCATATTGAGTGCAAGACTTTCACAGCATCATCTTTCAGGATTTGAAATAGCTCAACTGGAATTCTATCACCTCCACTAGCTTTGTTCCTAGTGAGGCTTTCTAGGGCCCACTTGACTTCACATTCCAAGATGTCTGCCTTTAGGTGAGTGATCACACCATTGTGATTATCTTGGTCTTGAAGATCTTTTTTGTACAGTTATTCTGTGTATTCTTGCCACCTCTTCTTAATATCTTCTGCTTCTGGTAGGTCCATACCATTTCTGTCCTTTATCAAGCCCATCTTTACAATTAATAGAGTTGTAAAATAGCCTCCTCCAACCCTGGTGGCTCAGAAGGTAAAGAATCCACCTGTAATGCAGGAGACCTGGGTTCAATTCCTGGGTTGGGAAGATCCGCTGGAGGAGGGCATGGCAACCCACTCCAGTAATCTTGCCTGGAGAATTCCCATGGACAGAGGAGTCTGACTGGCTATAGTCCTTGCAGTCACAAAGAGTCAGATACGACTGAGTAACTCAGCACATTCCAGCAAGACAATCAAAGATGCAGAGCTCCCTAGAATCAGATAACCCTGAAGGGTTTCCTAGATTATGCTCAGGATTCCACTGAAAGGATACTTAGTAATCTTTTATGCATTTCAAAGACTTTCATAATTTTCCTAATTGCAGTACTCTCACAGGAATATTTGTCATATTATTTTTCATGATATATATGACTGACAATTTTGGTCGTATTAATGAGCAAATTTAAAATTATTTTAAAGCAGTTTTCATTTCATTTCTATTTCAAACCATTACATTTTGCATTTTTGTCTGCTTTTTAGTGTATATAAAACAATAGAACTTACAAATACCTTATACAAAAATAAACATAAATATATATTAAATATTTGTAATTAAAAAAATGTTTTACCAGTGAAGATGTACTGTTGCAACTTTGAAGATCACTGTTCTGAGACTAAGATAAAAGTTCTCAGTATCTACAGAGACACAGTCTCTTGGCGAGAGCTCTCAGTCCCTTTTCCCCTTGTCAACTACACTGGCTATATCCCACTGTATTAGTTGACTTATTAGTCAGAATGGTTAGCTTACTCAAGAACCACAGTCTCTAGCATTGAAAACTGGCTTCTTGAAAATATTTCAGTAAAGGAGATCATTATATTGATAGAGTCTTAGTAGATTTACTGGAGGAGAGAAGGCAAAGGAACAAATGTGTGAGGCTACTGGGGTCTCATTTAATGTGAGTCATTCAATGCAGGGGTTTTCTTGGGTTGGGCAAAGAGGTGACAGAATAGTTCAGGATCCGTGGCCAGAGCTGGGTGGTGATTTCTAAGTAAATATTGAAGAGACAGTTGTTTGATGTTATTTATTGCATCAAGAAGAGTGTTTTCACTCGAATAAGGATAAATTGACACTAGAGTAGTCAAATTAATGGGTTTTTAGAAAGTCCCTTGTAACAGTTTCTTGAGGCTGTAGAACAAACTGTCACAGACTTAAAACAACAGGAATTTATTCTTTCAGAGTTCTGGAGGCCAGAAGTGTAAAACCTATGAGCTGACAGGGCCACACTCCTTACAGAGGCCCTAAGGGAGAATCCTCTCCTCTTTCAGGGTCTGGTGGCTGTTGGCTTTCTTCAGCCTGCGGTTGTACCTCCCTTTGTTCCATCATCATGTCAGCTTCTCCTCCATGCTTGAATGTGTCTCTTTGCTCCTCTCTGTTTTCAAAAAGGATTTTATTTATTTTTGGCTGTGCTGGGTCTTCCTTGCTGCATGGGCTTTTCTCTAGTTGTGGTGAGCTACTGTACTTGTGGTGCAATAACAGAGGCTCCTCATTGAAATGGCTTGTCTTGTTGTGGACCAAAGTTTCTAGGGCATGTGGGCAGCAATAGTTGCAGCTCCTGGGCTCTACAGCAGAGCCTCATAGTTGTGTAACTCCATAGTTGTGGGAAAAAGGCTCTAGGGTATGTGGGAATCAGTAGTTGTGGCTCCAGGCTCTAGAGCACAGGTTCCATAGTAGTGGTGCACGGGCTTAGTTGCTCCACCGCATGGGGATCTTCCCTGATCAGGAATGGAACTCATGTATCCTGCACTGGCAGGCAGATTCTTTACCACTGAGCCACCAGGGAAGCCTACCTCTCTCTTCCGTCTCTCAAAATCCTTAATTTAATTACATCTTTGACCATCTAACATATTATCCATTCCTTCCGTGTAGAAGGTAGTATTCCCAGGTTCCAGAGATACAACATGGATGTCTTTTGGGCGGTATACTGGGTTGAACAGTATCCCCTCCAAACATCATGGCCACCTGGAACTGCAGAATATAGCCGTATCTGAAGTAGGGTCCTAGCAGATGTAAGCAGTAAGGATGATGTCATACTGGGCTAGGGTGGGCCCTAATCCAGTGACTGGTGTCCTTATGAGAAGAGGAAAGAGACACAGAAGCATCCATTTCCTTCTCCAGGGGATCTTCCCAATCCAGGGATTGAACCCAGATCTCCCGCATTGTAGGCAGACGCTTCACTGTCTGAGCCACCAGGGAAGCCCTGTAAGAAGAGGAAAGAGACACAGAAGCATACATGGAGGGGAGAAGAGAACACCTTGTGTTGAGGGGGCCAGAGATTGAAGTGGTGTGTCTACAGGCCAAAGAACACCAAAGATCGCCAGAGCCACCAGAAAGTAAGAGGTCAGCTTATAGCCATCTCTTTAGAATTGGAGACAACACACTAAGAGAGAGATGGCTTTTGAGGAGTCATGCCTATAGCACATGGAGAAGGAAATGGCAACCCACTCCAGTATTCTTGCCTGGAGAATCCTGTGGACAGAGAAGCCTGATGGGCTGCTGTCTATGGGGTCGCACAGAGTCGGACACAACTGAAGCGACTTGGCAGTAGCAGCAGCAGCAGCCTGTAGCACAAAGTTCATGCCCCCATTTCCCCTTTTCCTTCTGTTGGAGCCAATCAGGCAGAAATTAAAGATCCTCTCTGATTGGGTGACATTTCCAGCCTCTTGGCCCTGCTACAATTTGTGTATTCTTAGTGGCTCTTGGGAAGTCCTATTTGTCAACTTTCTCCCATCCTTTTCCCCACATTCCCATAAACCAAACACTGCAGAGCAGAGACTTGGGTTGAAGAAAGTGGCAACACGCTGGTTATTCTGCTCCTCCACCCAGATCCACCCTCCACCCTTGTCCCCAGAGCCTGAGCATATGACTGAATTTTCAGAATTAATGTTGGTTTTCCTTCTCTCTCCCATCTTTCTGGCTCTCATGGAAGGAGCCATGGGTAGAAGAAGATTCCCAAACATTGAAAATAGGCCTATATCTTATCCACTGGCTTAGACAATGGCATTGTTTTTGCATGTGAATACATTTGTTTGGTTTCCTTTCAGCAGGAATTGTTTTGACATCTTCTCTTGCCCTACCTCAAGTCAATATTTTCAAACTATACCTAACCCTGACCTGTTTTCCTTCTGGTTGGCAACCTGTCCTTTTTCAACCTGGTGCAAAGGTTTAGAAAAGAATGCCATTCTCATACATTCCAAGGAGCCACATGGAAATAAGTGTCTATTGCTCTTGTTCATTGCGGAGGTTCAAGTATGTGTGTCTGAAACACCAGCCTGCTGGACATAAGTTACATCCTAAACCCTGTGTCTCCATAAATAACCCCTGGCAGTTTCATTACAGCCTGGGGTACCCCAGCTAACACTGGCAGCTAACTTAACGCCAATCAATCTTTCTAATGCCTTTCATGGTCTGGTTTCATTAAGAGCCGAGGCCATCATTCACCCGTGCCTGCTTGGCCACCATGTTGATTTGTGTCTCCTTATTGTGTGAATGAATATGCATCCCCAAAGACCTGAGACTTCCTCAGAAAGACAGTGCTGCTGAGTGCTCCCTATTTAGGGCTTAGCCTAAGAATATATATTGCCTTATATTACATGGCCATTAGAGAGTAAAATCTGGGGAGAGATTTCCATTGGAGTGCAGTGAGCATAATTATAAATTGGGAGATGATGTGAAATATGCCCTTGGTAGAATATTCACTGAGTTATCAAAGAGGGTTTTCTTCTGGTGACACCAATTAATCATGGCCCTTGTGAGCCCATGATACGCCCCCCTCCTCATTATTCCTGTTTTCCAGGCTTTGTTTAGCCCTTATCTCTGTCCCTGTATCTAGCCAAGAATTGGCCAATATGAATGAAAAAGAGACCATTGATAGGTCTCTGGTAAAAAACCTCAGCAAAAGGAATGTTTCTCTGTCAGTTTTGTGTAGGATTCTGAGGTGAAAATCTAGGTCTTGAGGGAGAGACGAAGTAAAGGGAATGAAAAACAAAACTGCCTCTGTAACAGAGAGTCCAGGAACCACTTTACCCGGCTTAGCCGAAATACCTGCAGCATGGGCACCTCAGCCTGCCCCCTACAACCACACCCAGCACCCTCTTTTAGTGAAACTGGGGGTGAGGAAAAATGGTACTTAAGTTAAAGCTTCAACCAAGCAGTTTTTGATTACATAGCTAGAATTTGCTCACCAGATCCTCATGGTTCATACTAACTTTGGCAGGGTCTCAATGGCCATTTTTCACACTTGACTTATTCTTGAATAATTTCTGAAACACATTAAGCATAGAAAGCTTTTCCTCTAACCTCACTCATACGTATTTTTCTTTGCCTCTCTACATTATCCCTAAGCCTCTTTGAGATTTTTATTTTTATAGGCCACAGGAGAGCCCATTCATCTTTTCTGCCTACATTTGTGTGTCCACTGTGGACATCAATGGGTGGACTGAAATGGGCTTACTAAGGCATGCAACTGAGGGGTGGATAGAACCTAATCTTCCCAGTCTTGTCCTTCCCACCCACCTGCTCCCTTAGCTTGTGTCAGCAATTAACTCCCCCTTCCCCACACCTCCGTCCCTTCCATATCCCTAGTGGCTTCACACAGCCAGCTCTCCTCTGTAATCCCTTGCTTCTCTGTCCATCACACAAACACAAACCTT
>NW_024080543.1:891550-909010 GCF_014754425.2 Oryx dammah
TACATGGTAAAGCAGAATCCAAATTATAGCTGAGTCCAGATATGTGCTTAAGCATATAATATCATTCCAATTTTTCCAGATGAGAAAACTGAATCTCAGCAAGGTTAAAATGACTCTTGCATTTCCACTTACTCAACAAATATTCTGAACACCTACTATGAGATAGACCCTGAACTAGTTTTGGTAGCACAGAAATCATAAAGGTAAGGAGACAAAACCCTTGCTTTTCATGTAGCCTAGAAGCTTGTGATAATTGACTCAAGTCCAGTGCTGGTTGTGATAATTGACTCAAGTCCAGTGCTGGTATAGATAACCTCTGTTTTATTTTTTTTTTTAACTTCTTTTTTTAAAATTTATTTATTTTAATTGGAGGTTAATTACTTTACAATATTGTAGTGGTTTTTGCCATACATTGACATGAATCAGCCAGGGGTGTACATGTGTTCCTCATCTTGAACCTCCCTCCCACCTCCCTCCCCATCCTATCTGTCTTTAAAAGGTTATTTTCTTCCAGCTTCCTTTGTACTCACTTCCAGGCAACTGGGAACATTCAATGGACTGGAACTTCTAGTAAAAGCACCCTGATGTCATCTTATATCCTCATATCACTTGGAGAAGAATGTATTCAAATAAACCCAGAAAAGGAGACAACTAATGAATTTTTGTAAGTCCCTAAGATAAGCTTCCAATCTGACTTCTCATTGAAAATGCCGTGTCTTTTGTTTGAAATGCCCTTTTCTTCCCTACCTAGTGGATCCCTGCCTAGTGAATCCCTGCTCCATCTTGACCCTTCTAACTCTGTTCAGTCTTCAGACTCTCACAAGTCTTCTCAGACTTTACCTTCTCCTCCCAAGTTTATGACCTCGCTTCTCTTTTCACTTCAGCCTCCCCTGGCTTTTGGATGTTTCCATGTTGCATGTATCTTGTGTCATCACTTTTCTTTATGTCTGTTTCCTTCATAAAGGTATAAACCCCCCACAGAGAAGTGCCGCAGCTTATTTATCTTCATTTCCTCAGCTCCGGGCATGTTAGAAGCTAGCAGTGGGGTGAATCAGTGATGTGCTGGTAAACAATTATTTCCATACAATTGATGAAAAACAACTTTTACTTCTTCCAGTGTACAGAGTTCTCTTGTCTCCAAATCTTTATATTTACTGACACTATCTCCAAACCCCGTTCTCCCTCACTTCCTAAGGATTTCTTTTAAGATATCAGTTCTTCCCAAAGCACACTTTAACCTTGAATTGAATGCCTCTTCTTTGTTATCTTCTATCCCCTTAAATTTCCCCCTTATTACATGTTCACACTGCTATATTTAAAATGGATAACCAGCTAGGGCAGGGGATTCTGCTTAATAATTTGCATTAACCTAAATGGGAAAAGAATTTGAAAAATAACAGATATATGTATGTGCATAACTGAATCACTTTGCTGAACACCTGAACTAACACATTTTTAATCAACCATACTCCAGTATAAAATAAAACATTAAAATAAACCATTAAATCATTTTTCATCCTGGAGTATATTTGCCTATTTTTATATCCGAATATATGCATATTCATTGGCAAAATCCATGAAGGCAGGAACTATATCTATTTATTTAATGTCTATATATTCAGATCCTAAACTAATCTAAGTACATATACTCATATGCTTATTTACATATAGGTAAATAGATGCCAAATGAGGGAAAAAGCTCATTCGTTCATGTTTGCAGCTGTCCAGAAGAATTATTCTTAGGGTACAGTGTGATGGAATAGAAAGACCAACTTTGGAGCTAGAAACATAGATTCTATTCTTGGTTCGTTCATTCATCAGCTGTGTGACTTTGAAGAAATCACATCAGTGTGTTTTACCTTAATTTCCTTAAGAGTAAAACGAGAATAAAATCTCTATTTTTCTCTATTGTTATGAGGACTAAATGAGATACTGTGTGCTGAGGGTCTGATGCTAAGTAGCCATTTCCTTCCCCTTCTATTTGTGGCCAGTGCTAAATTATAAAGACAGCATTTGGGCACATAACAGGATATCCTACATGAGTTGGAATGGCTTCCCAGAGTAATAGACGGTGTTGCCAACAATAGTGAAGAGAATGAGAGGAAGTCGGCACATAAACGAACCTTCTCAAGGTTTCGCCCTTAAGGGTTCAATGTGAGGTTCAAAGGATGACTCTGAACATTAAACAGCATCGTGGAAAACCCAACAATGTTTGCAGCTGTGGCAGTTAACCAAAACACATTCCTGCAGGCAAGGGGGCCCAGAAGAAAGACAGGAGACCTGGAGTCAGCACTGAGTGAAAGGTTAACACTGAGGCATGGTATGCAAAGCATGTGCCAATGACAATATCAGATCCACCTCTTCCTGAGCTACCCCTGCCCTGGAACAGGGACCGTGAAGGGGTGGCGTAAGCTTCCTGCATGGCATTGTGACTGGTGTTCTTTCCTCCAGGGTTGTTTTAAGGCTTCCAAGTTTCTATCAAGTCGTTCCTGCTATAGCACCCTTGAAATAGAACCACATGCTGTAACTACAAGTGGCAAGCAAAACTTCTCCAGACAAATATTATAATCAGGACCAAAATGAAGGATGCATATAATGCAATGTTTTCTGGGCTGCTAAAAGCCCACCTTATATTTCCTGGTAGTCATCTGATCTTGCAGTTGTGTTGTTTTAAGGAAGACCCACTTTCATTCCATTGGCATGAGGTCAACTAAGTGAAACACTGAATTCATGCTGAAGAAGTCCTACCTGCATTTTCTGGCGACAAAAGATTAGAGACTTAAACTTCTTGCATTCAGGAAATAAGCTAGTTCCTAGAGATGTGCAATTCTACTTTTCAAATTTTATCCTTTCTGTGGCTGTTATCATAATAAACACAGCAAAGTGGAAATTCAGGCAACCGGGAAGTGGTAAAGGAGAAGTAGCATGGTACTGCCTTAGCAAGAGCACTCCACTGGGAATGTAGAGATTTGGATGCTTTTTGTACTTGACTGTTCTGTTAACTTCGTGGTGAGCTTGGCAAAGACAATGACAAATATTCAGAGTCTACTTCACTCTTGGTTCAATGCCAGATCCCCTCATTATACAGCTTTTATTTTAATCTCTGGTCAACACTAATTATAAAAGCCATTGCAGATATGAAGAAACTGAGGTTCAAATTGGTTGATTACTATGTCTAAGGTCAAAACCAGTAGATTAGATTTTGAACCCAATTCCATGTTCTTTCTACTAGTTCAGTTCAGTCTCTCAGTCATGTCTGACTCTTTGTGACCCCATGGACTGCAGCACACCAGGCCTCCCTGTCCATCACCAACTCCTGGAGTTTACTCAAAATCATGTCCATTGAGTCAGTGATGCCATCCAGCCATCTCATCCTCCTGCTTTCAATCTTTCCCAGCATCAGGATCTCTTCAAATGAGTCAGTTCTTCACATCAGGTGGCCAAAGTATTGGAGTTTCAGCTTCAGCATCAGTCCTTCCAATAAATATTCAGGACTGATTTTCTTCAGGAGGGACTGGTTGGATCTCCTTGCAGTCCAAGGGACTTTCAGGAGTCTTCTCCAACACCACAGTTCAAAAGCATCAGTTCTTCAGCACTCAGCTTTCTTTATAGTCCAACTCTCACATCCATATATAACTATTGGAAAAACCATAGCCTTGACTAGATGGACCTTTGTTGGCAAAGTAATGTCTCTGCTTTTTAATATGCTGTCTAGGTTGGTCATAACTTTTCTTCCTAGGAGCAAGCGTCTTTTAATTTCATGGCTGCAGTCAACATCTGCAGTGATTTTGTAGCCCCCCAAAATAAAGTCTGCCACTGTTTCCACTGTTTCCCCATCTATTTGCCATGAAGTGATGGGACCAGATGCCATGATCTTAGTTTTCTGAATGTTGAGTTTTAAGCCAACTTTTTCACTCTGCTATCTCACTTCCATCAAGAGGCTCTAGTGGGTTGGCCAAAAGTTTGTTTGGGCTTTTCTGTAACATCTTACAAAAACCTGAATGACCCAACGTACCATGCTGCCTTACAAATACTTTATTGCACATCTCCTTTTAAACATTAATGGCCAGGTTATGGTCAATCACAAGTAAAATCATTCCTGTTGGATGGGCATGGATGAGATAATGAGAGGGCCGACACTGCACAGTTTTACCTGCTGGATGCCTTCATATGCATTTTCTCATTTGACTTTGGAAAAATCGGTTGCCTGGTCTGGACATTGTTTTATGCTTTTGTGAAATATGAAATTTAATTTCTTATAATCTTTTCAACTCCCACATTCTAAAATGAAAAGTTACTGGTCCAGGGATATATTTCACATATGCTTACACACCTAGGTTTAGTGTTTAACTCCTTTAGTTTTAAGGGGGATTGGAGTCCTTCTACTGACTGGCCTTTGCTGCTGTTCATCTTGTTTTCACCTTCCTTTCTTCATCCCACCTCTCCTAACTGGGAGAAAGGATTCTGACGTCTAACTTCTCATGTTACTTTATCCATATCTCACTTTTGGCGTTTACCACCCTCTGCTTCCTGTGGTGGTTATGGTGGGTTTATCTTATCTCCCCTAGAACCTTATAAGTGAGCTTCCTCTATTTCCTTGCAAAGGCTGGTATTCCCTAGGACAGCTAGCCCACTGTCAGTTCAGGGGGTAGGGTATTGATATGCTCTATTTTTGTTGAAATAGAAATCTGAAGTATCAGAAGATTTCAAATTTAAACTCAAGTTCCACAGACACTATTTTGACAATAATCCAAGTTGTTAGTTAGCAGAGAGTTTGGATGACAAATAATGTGTCTATGTTGTTTTACAGCAAGACTTTTCTTGTTATCTGGTTTGAACAATTCCGTTTTTTAAATTAACTACCACTCTATCATGGTTCAGTGCTTTTGTAAAGTGTAATGGAATGAATTACTGGGAAAATTAAATTAAAAAGATACGAAAATATGGATTCAAAATGTGTATTACTAGGTTCAACAAAAGCAAAACCCCTCTGTCAAATTGCTATAAATTTTACAAACATTTACTCTCAGTTTCAATGCTTATCTCATGGCCTAGCAATAAATGGCTACTATGACACCAAACCTGCACCTGCATGCTTTGGAGACACTGACTGTCTTATCATTTATACAGCAGTTTTAGAATCCTAGTAGAAGCTGGTGAGAATCCTGGCAGTCAAGTGAGAGGAAACCACTAGAGGCCAGAGGTACATCTTCAGGCTTTTCTTCTGGTCTTTGAAAAGGAAGACCAAGATAAAGTTTGAAAAGTCAAAGTATCCTGGAAAATAGGATCAGAAATCATTTTCAATAACATCCAGCTCTTGGTGGGGCAATTATAACTGTCAATGTCTGTTCCGTATTCTTAATTTAGGAAAGAACATTTGTTGTCTATTCATGAGCATGCTCAGTTGCTTCAGTCATGTCTGACTCTTTGAGACTCTAAGGACTATAGCCCACAAGGTTCCTCTAGGCCTTGGGATTCTCTAGGCAAGAATACTGGATTGGGTTGCCATGCCCTCCTCCAGGGCATCTTCCCAAGCAAGGGATTGAACTCGCATCTCCTGCATTGTAGGCAGATTCTTTACTGCTGAGCCACTAGGGAAGCCCGTATTATCTATTTAAGTGAAGGCAATGGCAACCCACTCCAGTACTCTTGCCTGGAAGATCCCATGAGGAGCCTGGTGGACTGCAGTCCATGGGGTCGCTAAGAGTCGGATACGACTGAACGACTTCACTTTCGCTTTTCACTTTCATGTATTGGAGAAGGAAATGGCAACCCACTCCAGTGTTCTTGCCTGGAGAATCTCAGGAATGGTGGCTGCCGTTTATGGGGTCGCACAGAGTCGGACACAACTGAAGTGACTTAGCAGCAGCAGCAGCAGCAAATGTATCCTGCACTGCCATCTCATTTGTAAACTTTCCTCTCTTAATAACTTATTTGTCTTTCTATTTTTTTAACCCTTCAAGGTACATTAACAAACATTTTATTTAATTCTTCCCAAACCCAATGAGACAGCGATGAGTACTGTCCTTATCCTGCAGGTGAGAAACCTGGCTCCAAGATGTTAAATGACATTCCCTGGTCACTCAGTTATTAGGTGGTTGAACTGAAATTCATACTCAAACCTGAATCTAAGGCTAAGTCTAAAGTCTGAGTCTAAAGCTCCTTCTCTGTTCACAAACTTCATTGCCTTTCTTGTACATTCTGTCTTATTAATACTTACAAAATCTAAATATACAGGGAGCTGTAAAGAATTACGCTTTTTTTCAATAAGCAGAAAAAAATAAGTCTCTCAACAAATCCCTGGGATAAAAATCATAGACATAAACATGCCTTGTGAATGTTACATGGTCATACAACCACTGTATTTACTTTATGATCTTAACCTCCACAGAGTCTAATCAGATATGTAACTATCATAAATACATTCTTAATAATTAAGCTATAAGTGCTACTCTTGCAATCTCTCATTTATAGAATCGAATCATTATTAATGAATAGTTGAGTATTTGATATGATTGTCTAAAACAATTGCAAAACCAACCCATTAATTACAATGATTCAGTTGGTGCATATTAAAGAAACATCAACAACAGTATTTTAACTTTCTTGAAATTAACCACGTTGTCATAATATACTGCAGGAAATATCCATCAAGAGATGAGAGATAGTTTTGTGAGCTACTCATGTAGCAAATTATGATTGATTTGCTCTCTTTCTCACCCATATAAGTTTTCAAAGAATGGGGCAAAAGTGTTTCACATAAATCTTCAGTTCAGTTCAGTTGCTCAGTCGTATCCAACTCTTTGCAACCCCAAGAATCACAGCACGCCAGGCCTCCCTGTCCATCACCAGCTCCCAGAGTTCACTCAGACTCACATCCATCGAGTCGGTGATGCCATCCAGCCATCTCATCCTCTGTCGTCCCCTTCTGCTCCTGCCCTCAATCCCTCCCAGCATCAGAGTCTTTTCCAATGAGTCAACTCTTCGCATAAGGTGGCCAAAGTACTGGAGTTTCAGCTTCAGCATCATTCCTTTCAAAGAAATCCCAGGGCTGATCTCCTTTAGGATGGACTGGTTGGATATCCTTGCAGTCCAAGGGACTCTCAGGAGTCTTCTCCAACACCACAGTTCAAAAGCATCAATTCTTCGGCGCTCAGCTTTCTTCACAGTCCAACTCTCACATCCATACATGACTACTGGAAAAACCAAAGCCTTGACTAGATGGACCTTTGTTGGCAAAGTAATGTCTCTGCTTTTGAATATGCTATCTAGGTTGGTCATAGCTTTTCTTCCAAGGAGTAAGAGTTTTTTTAATTTCATGGCTGCAATCACCGTCTGCAGTGATTTTGGAGCCCCCCAAAATAAAGTCTGACACTGTTTCCACAGTTTTCCCATCTATTTGCCATGAAGTGATGGGACCAGATGCCATGATCTTCGTTTTCTGTGGCTTAGATCATGAACTCCTTATTGCCAGATTCAGACTTAAATTGAAGAAAGTAGGGAAAACCACTAGACCATTTAGGTATGACCTAAATCAAATCCCTTATGATTATACAGTGGAAGTGAGAAATAGATTTAAGGGACTAGATCTGATAGATAGAATGCCTGATGAACTATGGACTGAGGTTCGTGACATTGTATAGGAGACAGGGATCAAGACCATCCCCATGGAAAAGAAATGCAAAAAAGCAAAATGGCTGTCTGGGGAGGCCTTACAAATAGCTGTGAAAAGAAGAGAAGCAAAAAGCAAAGGAGAAAAGGAAAGATATAAGCATCTGAATGCAAAGTTCCAAAGAATAGCAAGAAGAGATAAGAAAGCCTTCTTCAGTGATCAGTGCAAAGAAATAGAGGAAAACAACAGAATGGGAAAAACTAGAGATCTCTTCAAGAAAATTAGAGATACCAAGGGAACATTTCATGCAAAGATAGGCTCGATAAAGGACAGAAATGGTCTGGACCTAACAGAAGCAGAAGATATTAAGAAGAAGTGGTAAGAATACACAGAAGAACTGTACAAAAAAGATCTTCACGACCCAGATAATCATGATGCTGTGATCACTAATCTAGAGCCAGACATCCTGGAATGTGAAGTCAAGTGGGCCTTAGAAAGCATGACTATGAACAAAGCTAGTGGAGGTGATGGAATTCCAGTTGAGCCATTTCAAATCCTCAAAGATGATGCTGTGAAAGTGCTGCACTCAATATGCCAGCAAATTTGGAAAACTCAGCAGTGGCCACAGGACTGGAAAAGGTCAGTTTTCATTCCAATCCCAAAGAAAGGCAATGCCAAAGAATGCTCAAACTACCACACAGTTGCACTCATCTCACATGCTAGTAAAGTAATGCTCAAAATTCTCCAAGCCAGGCTTCAGCAGTACGTGAACTTCCAGATGCTCAAGCTGGTTTTAGAAAAGGCAGAGGAACCAGAGATCAAATTGCCAACATCAGCTGGATCATCAAAAAAGCAAGAGAGTTCCAGAAAAACATCTATTTCTGCTTTATTGACTATGCCAAAGCCTCTGACTGTATGGATCACAATCAACTGTGGAAAATTCTTCAAGAGATGGGAATACCAGACCACCTGACCTGCCTCTTGAGAAACCTATATGCAGGTCAGGAAGCAACAGTTAGAACTGGACATGGAACATAAATCTTAGGGTAAGGGAATTCCATGGTGGTCCAGTGGTTAGGACTCCACACTTTCACTGCCATGGGCCTGGGTTCAATCCCTGGTCGGGAAACTAGGATCCCTCAAGCCTTGCAACACAGACAAATGAAAGTCTTAGGATGAGGATTTCTTTGCAAAGTGTCTCATGAAATGAGGATACCTTAAAGGAGATGCGCTTCCATGATACTCAAAGAAACAATTTCCTGCATACATGCTCCTTCAAGAGCGTGAATTAGCTGCTGTTACTTCAGACTCTTTCAATCCAGACTTTGAGGTCTCAGTTCCATCTTTAGAAGACATTTTTCCAACAGAAGAAACTGCAAATTCTAAGACACATGAAGATCAACAGAAGTACAAAATATTTGGGCTCAGATGGGCTCCATTGATAGATGAGGAAATTGAAGCCCAAAGGGGTGAACTGATTTGCCCAAAGTCACACAAGTAGCACTGAAGGTGACTGGAACTCAATCTGAATCCACCTGCTTGGAAGAAGCCAAATTTAACTTAAAACCTAAACTGACTGTGCCTGCCTCTCTTCTTACTTCTGTTGGCATAGACTGTGTCTTCTTTCTCATTTCTCTACTCCCTGCATCAAGGTGCCTGATACTAAATAGATGCTCAGTAAATGTCCGTTACACTGAATTAAATTAGCCAGAGTACCAAGGCCTAACTGTTGGAAGTCACTGTACTGTGCATACTTGTAGGCTTTGAGGGCTGACAAGATGGGGTAGAAGCGTGTCTAATTCCCCTTGCCTCTTATAATCTTTGCTGTGAAGGAAATATAATAGCTCTCAGGTTTCCTATTACTACTGTCAGAGGGATGAATGACTCAAAGACCTATAAAGCTTAATATACAATTAATATCATGCCTCGCATTTGTCACAGGCTCATTGTTCTACATTTTGACTGTCTAGACAGGTATCTCAACTTTGACCTTCTGAGCTAATGAGACTACAAAAGAAAGAAAGAAAATGCACAGAAAAAAGAAAATCAGAATCATCATGGTAAATTTAAAAGCCCAAATGCAACAGTCTATTACTGCTCTGTCACTCAAAGAATCCAGAAGCACCATTTTTTCTTTGCCTCAGAAGTGAAATGCAGGCAACGCTGAGCCATTGCACACATCACATGTAATTGCTGATGGTGGGGATTTTAAATCAAGGTGATATTTAACCAAAGCAGCCACAAGGCTTGTCCAGACCATTAGCTCCCCATAAAAGAGGGTACATTTACATGAAGGCACTTTACCTTTCTGGCTTTCCAAGGGACTGTAGATAGACAGACAAACACACACATGCAGAAACTGAAAGAGTATTGATGGGAAATACTTCCAGTGAGCCCAAAACTTTCAACCAAAGTGACAGTAAGGAGGCATTTGATTTCTACCTGTTACTACAGATGCATTAAATCAAGTCTTTTCCCCTGTTCTTAGAAACATCATAGGACCATACGCTGGGCCAAAAAGAAATATATCATGAGGCAAAGTTGTAGGAAGCACGAACAAATTCATGTTTTCTGAGACTTGTAGAGGGTTTCATGTAACTATGTATATATTCAAGAGAGAGACTACATATTCATCCATCCATCCATCCAACATTTTTGACCCTCCATCTCTATGTCAGTCATTGTGCCAGACACAGCGATAGAATGATGGACAAAGCAGATGTGGTCTTTGGCCTCCAGGAAAGACAGGTATATACAGAGATACAACAAGACTAGACTGTGGGCTTGATAAGTAGAGGCTCATTGTGGGAGCATATGAGATGTTTCTGGAGGAAATGACGTTTGATCACAGATGAGAGGCATTGGGCAAAACGAAACAATACAAAACGAACAAAACACAAAAAGGAGGAATGTGTCTGGGATTCTAGGATTAGTTCCTGTTTCATGTGAAAGGAAAAAGCCCTGAGAAACCACGTTTGGGGAGCCACGAAGAGTTCCATCTGGCGAGAGGGGAGGAAGTGGTGAACTACAATGCGGAGGAGACTAGACCGGCACTGTGCCATTGAAGGACCTGGGAAGGAACTTTTGGAAGTTTCCTTCCTTCCCCAGGCCTTGGCTTCCTCATCTGTCAACTGTAAAGGCTTGTTTAGATGACACCTCACATCCTTTCCTGTTCCTGTCTTATGAAATCTCTTACTAACAATGAACTTCTTAACGCAGCTAGCCCCTAAATGAACCAGAAAGCTGGCAAGGAAAAGACTCAGGTGAGCCTCTGAACACTACCGTAATCAGACTCACTAGTTCCACCTGCCTCCTTTACACACACAACTTTTCTTAGGGAAGAAGTAGCTCTCTTAAAACGTTTCTTGTTTCAGAACTATCTTGAGCCACTGTTGTGAGGCAGGTGTGGTTGGGAGTGAGGGGATGGGTGCAATGGAAAGGGATGCTTAACTTTTCTTTAGATGAGAAAAACTCCAGGATCAATGGTCTGGTAGGGGTGGTATTGGGGACATGAATCTGATTCAAGTGCTCCTTTTTGCATTTAGAGTCTCCCCATCTCCACTCTAAAATGACAGGGGAATTTCTATTTCACTCTTCAACCTCCTCTGGAGGGCTTTGGATGACACACCTTGTTAGCCTTAGCTTCTCACCCATAGACGGCAGAACCCGCCTCAGAGAGTTGTTGTGAGGATTGAAGGAGGTGGTTCAGGCAAAGAATTTACCGGAGTGATTCATTCTTCTAAGTACCTTCCATGATTAATTCTTTTAATCTTCACAGTAGCCTTGAGAGATATTGTACATTTTATCCTCATGTTTTAAGTGGGGACATGGAGGCTCAGAGGTTAAATTACCTGATCAGAATCACATGGCTTCTATAGAGTGGGGGAAGGATTCCCTCCAGATGGCCCACCTCAGAGTCTATGCCTGTAAATGTAATGCTAAGATATCTCTTACTAAATGCTGGGATCATCTTCCCCTTACTTATCACCTTAAGACAATTTGTCTTTTGTACTAATATAATACAGGGATGTCGTGTGTTACTTGTCGATGACAGTATTTTGTGGTCTTCCCAGGTGGTGCTAGCACTAAAGAACCTGCCTGCCAATGCAGGAGATGTAAGAGATGCGGGTTCAATCCCTGGGTCTGGAAGACCCCCTGGAGCAGGATATGGCAACCCACTCCAGTATTCTTGCCTGGGAGATGTCATGTACAGAGAAGCATATCATGGAATATTTTTAAGTTTCCCTGGTGGCTCAGACAGGAAAGAAATTGCCTGCAATACAGGAGACTTGGATTTGAACCCTGGGTCAGGATCCCTGGAGAAAGAAATGGTTACCCACTCCAGTATTCTTGCCTGGAGAATTCCATGGACAGAGGAGCCTGGCAGGCTACAGTCTATGGGGTCACTAAGAGTTGGACATGACTGAGTGACTAACACAATCACACTGTCTTTCATTGCATAATGATCCCCATAGACCACCATCACCAAAAATAAGACTTTTAGCCAGGACTGGAGGATCACTCCCTTCCATGGAGTATAACAATAGGCTGTCCTTCTGGTCATAATGATTGGCTGCAACATAACTAACCCTGATGCCTAAATATGGAATCAATGCAGCACTTGCTAAGATCATTTCAACACTTCATCTTTCTCCCTCCAGAACGGCTTCTGTGCTAATTGTGTTTGCTTCCTTCTTTGCATCACAACGGTAGTTTCTATTTTGGAATTTTATTGTTTGTTGCAGCTTGGAGAAATTCTTATTCCTGCTCTGATCTGGCCTTGGCTATGTTTCAAAGGTTCTAAAACCTCTAGACAAGTTGGCTTCATTTATCTTCTGGCACTGGCATATATCTTTCCAAGAGAGGAAAACAGGCTCTCTAACCATCCCTTAAAAGTAAGCATATTAGGAGAATAAAAAAAAAGCCTCCTTAGATTATACTAGGAGCAAAGTTGGCTAGGAATAAAACAAAATGTAAAATCCAATTCCTGTCTGGTAAAATTAGCTCAAATGATTATCTTCAGATTTCTTTTATCTCCAAAATTAGAAGTGTTAATCATTGGTGTTATTCTGTAAAAACATTTCAGAGTTTGCAATTAAAACAATAATATTGTTTGCTCCATAGCAGAGTTCACCGGGGATTCTTAGCATCCTCTCTACATTATTATATAAAGAGCATAGCAGCTGCTCTCTCTCAGCTGCCTGCTGAGGGCCCAGGAAAGTCCCCACATTCTAATACATTTCCTAATAATGGTACTTGATAAGACTGCATGGATTTTAATACCTCATTTAGTGAAAAAGTTGGCTTAAAGCTCAACATTCAGAAAACGAAGATTATGGCATCCAGTCCCATCACTTCATGGGAAATAGATGGGGAAACAGTGGAAACAGTGTCAGACTTTATTTTGGGGGGCTCCAAAATACTGCAGATGGTGATTGCAGCCGTGAAATTAAAAGACGCTTACTCCTTCGAAGAAAAGTTATGACCAACCTAGATAGTATATTCAAAACCAGAGACATTACTTTGCCAACTAAGGTCCATCTAGTCAAGGCTATGGTTTTTCCTGTGGTCATGTATGGATGTGAGAGTTGGACTGTGAAGAAGGCTGAGCACCAAAGAATTGATGCTTTTGAACTGTGGTGTTGGAGAAGACTCTTGAGAGTCCCTTGGACTGCAAGGAGATCCAACCAATACATTCTGAAGGAGATCAACCCTGGGATTTCTTTGGAAGGAATGATGTTAAAGCTGAAGCTCCAGTGCTTTGGCCACCTCATGCGAAGAGTTGACTCATTGGAAAAGACTCTGATGCTGGGAGGGATTGGGGGCAGGAGGAGAAGGGGACGACCCAGGATGAGATGGCTGGATGGCATCATGGACTCGACGGACGTGAGTCTGAGTGAACTCCAGGAGTTGGTGATGGACAAGAAGGCCTGGTGTGCTGCAATTCATGGGGTCACAAAGAGTCGGACAAGACTGGGCAACTGAATTGAACTGAACTGAACTGATAACTTTTGTGGAATATTCTCATTATTCCCATTATGCAGATATATCAAACCAAGGCTCAGAAAATCAAACTATGTTACTAAAAAAGTGTTACTTGCTCAGTCATGCCCAACTCTTTGGGACCGCATGGACTGGGACCTGCCAGGCTCCTCTGTCCATGGGATTTCCCAGGCAAGAATACTGGAGTGGGTTGCCATTTCCTTCTCCAGGGGATCTTCCCAATGCAAGGATCAAACTCAGGTCTCCTGAACTACAGGCAGATTCTTTACCAACTGAGTCACCAGGGAAGCCCATGTTACTCAAGCCCCCCCCAGCTAATCAGTGGTAAATCTGGTCCCTCTAGGGCTCAAACCCTCAAGCTCTTTCTGGTGACCCATGCTGCTGCTTCTTTGGTACTCCTAAGTGAGGGTTCTAATTAAAATAAAATGCTAGATAATATTGGTGAGCACTTACTATCTGCCAAGCACTCTACTAAGAATTTTAATATATTAAAATCACTCATTTTTCTTTTGAAGTGAAGAAATGATTTTTGAATTAGCAATACTCATTTACACAGGCAGAAACACTTCACTTCAAAACAAAATATGAAATGCCATAAAAGCATTTTCATAAAAGCTTTTCAAACTTAATAAAAACTTCTGAAAATTTATATAACATGTTGATGAGTTAAGAAGCTGAAAAGATTCCAACAATCTATCAATAACAAAAACAAATTGCTATCAATAATGATAAAAATAAGACTAAGTTATTTTTAATTTTCTCTTTATGCAGCTAAAAAAATTTAAGAAGAAATACTGCAGAGTTGTGTCAAGCCATTAACAAATGAAACCAAATATTATTTTTCTGAATTGTGCGACTGTGGCATTAGTCAAGATTTTGAATTTGTTTTAATTCTTCTCTTGATTCTAAATATTTACTTTTGAATCTAATTTATATTCATACTGCTACTGCTAAGTCACTTCAGTTGTGTCTGACTCTGTGCGACCCCATAGACGGCAGCCCACAAGGCTCCCCTGTCCCTGGGATTCTCCAGGCAAGAACACTGGAGTGGGTTGCCATTTCCTTCTCCAATGCATGAAAGGAATAGTGAAAGTGAAGTCGCTCAGTCGTGTCTGACCCTTAGCGACCTCATGGACTGCAGCCTACCAGGCTCCTCCGCCCATGGGATTTTCCAGGCAAGAGTACTGGAGTGGGGTGCCATTGCCTTCTCCTTATATTCATAATGCTGTATTAAAAATAATTGTTAAAGCTCAGGCCCCATAAAACATGGATCTACTGATGCAAATGAATTCCAAGTCAATAACCTAAGAGACTAAAAAGATAATAGTAAAGATATATTTTCAGAGGAGAAAAATATGTTTCAGTGTTGTACATGGTAACCATAGAAGCATGTGGGGTACTGAAGCATGGTACAGTTGATTTAAAAGCGAGGATAGAAATGATAAGAATATGTGTTGGAGGGGGTCAACCATATGGTGTTTATAGTTAAAACAATGAAGTATTAATGGATAAAATTTCAAAGATGAGTCCTTAGAGATGGGAAAATGAGCAGGAATGAAAATCTTCCTAGGATTGTACCTTGCATTATAAACACAGTCCTGTCAAATACCTCTAAGACACTCTTAGGTAATATATGAGATAGATATACATGAGATCTGGAAAATTCAGTCAAATATGCAAATGTGTGTCCATAAAAGCAAAATAACCCATTAAAAAAAAATCTGGATGACTTTTCAGTCTCTCTTTTGCCTTCAAGCAGTGTGTGCACCTCTGCCTGTCCTTGTGATTTTGATCAAAAAATCATTCAACAAGATGAATCCCGCAGCTTAGTGCAATGGAAAAAACATAGGATTTGGAGCTGTAGAGCACCAATCCCCATTCTTCTCCTTAGTAATCCTGCTGGCAAGTGGCAAAGAAGATGCACCATGGTCAGCAAATCTGCTTCCTTGTCCTCCTAGGCACACACGGAGACTACATTTTCCAGACTTCCTTGCAGTGAGATGAGGGCATGTTTGACTCAGTTCTCATGAACGGAATGTGTGCAGAAGTGATGTGGGCCGGCTACTTCCAGCCTGCCTGACCTGGGACTTCCCAGGAGACTCTTAAAGCTCTCTCTTCTCTGTAGACCAAATGCAGATGATTCCCTGCAGTCTTTGAGTTCATAAGAATATGGAGCTATTAAATAAGAGGAAGTTGGGTCCCTGAATCTCTACTTGCAAGTCCATTACCAAATATCCCATCAGATTATAATGTAAGAGATACTTTGTTGAAATACTGTGTTTCTGGAGTAGTTTGTCACACAAGTCAGCCCATCCTGCCAGTAAAGCAAGTTTTTCAATTTCCTTGAGTCTCAGTTTCCTCATCTGTATTACACTTCATAGGGCTCCTTTGATTAAATATATATTGCAAGTCTACATACATATATAAGGCTTTCCTGGTGGCTCAGCGGTAAAGAATCCATCTGCCAAAGCAGGAGGCGTGAGATTGATCCCTGGATAGGGAAGATCCTCTGGAGAAGGAGATGGCAACCCATTCCAGTATTCTTGCCTGGATAATCCCAAGGACAGAGGAGCCTGGCAGGCAACAGGCTTAAAGAGATGGACACAACTTAGCGACTACACAACAACATACATGTATCAGTTCAGTTCAGTTGCTCATTCGTGTCCAACTCTTTGAGACCCCATGAATCGCAGCACGCCAGGCCTCCCTGTCCATCACCAACTCCCAGAGTTCACTCAGACTCACGTCCATCGAGTCCATGATGCCATCCAGCCATCTCATCCTCTGTCGTCCCCTTCTCCTCCTGCCCCCAATCCCTCCTAGCATCAGAGTCTTTTCCAATGAGTCAACTCTTCGCATGAGGTGGCCAAAGTACTGGAGTTTCAGCTTTAACATCATTCCTTCCAAAGAAATCCCAGGGCTGATCTCCTTCAGAATGGACTGGTTGGATCTCCTTGCAGTCCAAGGGACTCAAGAGTCTTCTCCAACACCACAGTTCAAAAGCATCAATTCTTTGGTGCTCAGCCTTCTTCACAGTCCAACTCACATCCATACATGACCACAGGAAAAACCATAGCCTTGACTAGACGGACCTTAGTTGGCAAAGTAATGTCTCTGCTTTTGAATATACTATCTAGGTTGGTCATAACTTTTCTTCTAAGGAGTAGGCATCTTTTAATTTCATGGCTGCAATCACCATCTGCAGTGATTTTGGAGCCCAAAAAAATAAAATCTGAGACTGTTTCCACTGTTTCCCCATCTATTTCCCATGAAGTGATGCGACTGGATGCCATAATCTTCGTTTTCTGAATGTTGAGCTTTAAGCCAACTTTATCACTCTCCTCTTTCACTTTCATCAAGAGGCTTTTTAGCTCCTCTTCACTTTCTGCCATAAGGGTGGTGTCATCTGCATATCTGAGGTTATTGATATTTCTCCCGGCAATCTTGATTCCAGCTTGTGTTTCTTCCAGTCCAGCATTTCTCATGATGTACTCTGCATAGAAGTTAAATAAGCAGGGTGACAATATACAGCCTTGACGTACTCCTTTTCCTATTTGGAACCAGTCTGTTGTTCCATGTCCAGTTCTAACTGCTGCTTCCTGACCCGCATACAGATTTCTCAAGAGGCAGGTCAGGTGGTCTGGTATTCCCATCTCTTGAAGAATTTTCCACAGTTGATTGTGATCCACACAGTCCAAGGCTTTGGCATAGTCAATAAAGCAGAAATAGATGTTTTTCCGGAACTCTCTTGCTTTTTTGATGATCCAGCTGATGTTGGTAATTTGATCTCTGGTTCCTCTGCCTTTTCTAAAACCAGCTTGAACATCAGGAAGTTCATGGTTCAC
>NW_024080543.1:909110-932883 GCF_014754425.2 Oryx dammah
CACCTGACCTGCCTCTTGAGAAATCTGTATGCGGGTCAGGTGGTCTGGTATTCCCATCTCTTGAAGAATTTTCCACAGTTGATTGTGATCCACACAGTCAAAGGCTTTGGCATAGTCAATAAAGCAGAAATAGATGTTTTTCCGGAACTCTCTTGCTTTTTTGATGATCCAGCTGATGTTGGCAATTTGATCTCTGGTTCCTCTGCCTTTTCTAAAACCAGCTTGAACATCAGGAAATTCATGGTTCACATATTGTTGAAGCCTGGCTTGGAGAATTTTGAGCATTACTTTACCAGCGTGTGAGATGAGTGCAATTGTGCGGTAGTTTGAGCATTCTTTGGCATTGCCCTTCTTTGGGATTGGAATGAAAACTGACCTTTTCCAGTCCTGTGGCCACTGCTGAGTTTTCCAAATTTGCTGCCCATTCCCTTTTATTCCATGTTCACGATCAGACAGAGTTAGGACTGGCCCACTGAACACCTCCGGAGGGCACTATCTCATTCTATTTGCTGAACAGACATGTAGAGTACAATATGGACCACGTCCACTAGAGCTGTGCAGTTCAGTAAAGTTCGTTTGAGGAGAAGAAAAAGCATATTTCCTTCCAAAGTGTCCATAACAAAAGAACTGAGTACTACCATCTTAGATTAAAAAAAGAAAAAAAGAAAGATTAAGGCAATAATAATTTTAAAGATAGAATAATTTATAGCTTTTCTATCAATGGCTTTACAACCTCCTCATGCCATAAAAAGGGGATTTAATCTTTTCTTTTTTTCTTTACATATTTTTCCTTTCTTTTGCTATAAGGAGACAGACTCTACATGTCTCAGCTGATATAAAGTGGGCAAAAGAATACCTTCTGATCAATATTCAGCTTTGGTACTTGTGTACATTTTATGTTGATTGAAACTTAAACTCCTACCAGCAACTCTTGCTGCCAAAATCACATTTTCTCTTCAGATGCCTAAGGTTGGAATTGAGTATATACCAACTGGAACTGATTGCTTGAAACTTGAACAGTTCAGAGTTTAATTTCTCTAATTTGGGTAAATCTACCTATCACCAAGCTGTCCACATTTTCAAGTGTTCAGAGTCAAACAAGATCCAATATTTCAGGCAATGCACAAAAGAGGTATTGCCGCAGTGCTGTAAAGTTGTGAAAGACAGTTACACTCCAGTAAGCCCTCAGAGAGTAGCTAAAGCCCCAGGAACAAACTGGTAGATGCAAGTCTAAAGAAACGTGTTAGCAGGCGGTGGTTTCTGCAGCCATTTGCTTTCCATTTGTATGAACATCTGAACAGAAAAAAAGAAAAAATGACATTACAAGATTCTGACATCTGGACATTGTGAGACATACAGTTTTTACCCTAATTTAATGCATATTCTCACATTACAGTCATGTTTAACAGTTATCCATGTGTCACTCAAAAAGATGCATTGTATGAAAAGAATTTTGGCAACACAGAAACTCTGAGCTGCAGCACGAGGTAATAATAAATGAAACACTTGTGCAAAGACTGTCTACTTAGCACTTATTCATAGCTAGCCTCATAGAATGGTAGGATGGAAAAAGAACCCAGTTATTTCTGATCCTGTTAATTAAAGGATGAAGAAACTGAGATTCTTCAAGGGGAAGTGACTAGGCAAGGAGCAAAGAGAAATGAATAGAAGTAGAAAATTCCTGCCCAGTCCAAAATGTGTTCTATAATACCATCTTGTGTCTTTTCACGACTGCAGATTCTCACATCAGTGCTGCATTACCCTTTGTACCTGGACCAGACAAAGAACAAAAGCAGAGGGTAATCTCAGGTCATCGGGCTAGTTCGTAATTCTTACTTGATCAGGCAAATGCTGGGCAGAAGGTTACATTGGCCTTCCGTCAATCAGCACTGGCCAGTCTGTTGCATAGGACGTAATTTTACATTTTTAAGATAGTTTTTAGCATCCATATGCTGTGATTCTTGTTTCTTTCTAAATGTCTACTTAACTGAGAGGTGAACAGAGGTGCTGTGCTAGAAGCCAGGAGTCTTGGTTCTGAGAAAGAGCTACTAACTAACCAAGTGTCTGGGTGCAAGTTCCAACCTCCCGGGGCCATTTTTCTTACCTATAAAGTGAAAAGGAAGAAATGCTAGTAGAGCAAACATCCTGAGAGATTTAACAGTTCACAGTTTAAAAGATTTCATCTTATGCCAATTCCACACCCCACTTTTCCAAAGTAAATGCAGTAATGAAGGTGTCCCAGCACTCTTCTAGGAGCAGTAGAAAAGAAAGAAAGAAGCAAAACCCTTGTTGTTGGAGTAAGTCATGGTTTAGTGGGGCAAGACAACACAGTCTTGTAAAGAAACGACACCTGATCATATGCCTAAGAGAATGTCTTTGGAGCCATCTTCCTGGTGACTGGACTTCCTTAGAACTAAGCAAGGCAGACTAACTTAGTTAGAATAATTAAAAAGTAGAAATTATCTTCACTAAGTTATTACCTGCTAGGTACTATTTTAAGCATAACACATATATAAACTCATTTAATCCTCATAATTGTATGAACTACATATTATTATCCTCATTATGTCTGTGAGGAAACAATAGCAGAAAAAGGAGAACTAATTAGCCCAAGGTTACAGCTGGTTGAGCCAGGATTTAAATCCAGAAAATTCAGTTTTAAAGTCTAAGCTCTTAATCACTCTGCAAAGTTCTTATAACAAGGAAGAGACAGAGAAGCAGAAGAGAGAGGCCTGGACAGCCATCTGGACCGAAGCAGAAATCCAGCTACCAAGAACAGATGGCCTTGTGCACTGAGCACCTACTTCGTACCATGCACTGTGTTAAGTATCTTGCCAGCATTATCATTCATTCCCCACCTGATCATTCATTCAACATTAAGGACCTACAATTCAGTAGCCACTTGTGCAAGGAACTGTGATGAAATTTCTGTAATTATTCACATTTTATTGATGAGGGAACTTCAGCTCAGAGACATTTTGTAACTTATCCAAGGCCAAGGTCTACCCCCAAAGCCTGGGTCTCTATCATAGGTGAAAGTCTTTGGGACACCTTTCCACTCCAGGAAATCACTTATAGCCTGAGGCTTTTGTGATTAATTTAATATAAAGTATTAGTCACTCAGTTGTGTATGACTCTGTGATCCCATGGACAGTAACTGACCAGTCTCCTCTGTCCTTGAAATTCTCCAGGCAAGAATACTGGAGTGGGTAGCCATTCTCTTCTCCAGGGGATTTTCCCAACTCAGGGACTGAACCCACATCTCCTGCATTTCTGGCAGATTCTTCACCATCTGAGCCACCAGAAAAGCCCAATTTGATACAAATGTCTCCTCTACTCAAGCACTAAAGATACCTTTTAGTTTTGGGGGGTGTGTGTGTGTGTGTGTGTTTGGGTATGAAGAGATAAGGCTACAGAGGAAGTCAGAGTTGCTAGACACATGGTCAGAAGAGGAACTGGTCCAACCCTCTATCACTTGGCAAGTTAACTGCTATTTGCTGTCACTGCTTTGCTGTCACTGCCAAAGTAAGAGGCAAGAAGCTTGAGGGGCAGCGTAAACAGGTGGTGACATGCTGGGGTCAAGCAGAGAGAGTGCCTTTAAGGCTACAGTGTGACTCACCAAAACTGAGTGAGTGGCAAGGTACCTGGCCTCCAGGAAAAAGAAAGACCCTTGGGTCATGGTGAGTGGCAAGTTCATCAGGAATCAATCACTCTCATTGGTTTGTTGACAGTCTAGAAAGTTCTATGTGTTTGAGACCAACCCAGAACTGACTTGCAGTAGAAAAGGCCTTTTGTACCACAGCAAGTCATTGAAGAAGCCTAAAAATTATAATTGAGGTTAATGAATAGGTCCTTTGGAGGAAGTGGCCATTCCCTGTATAGTTCCATATAGTTTCATAGTCTTTTCATATCTATGATCTTAGACAACCCTGCCAGGAAGATAGCAGCATACTTTTCTCTCAATCATACTGATGAGAGAATGGAAATTCAGAAAGTTTAGGTGATTTGCACAAGCTTATAGCATTGGGTCTTGAACCAGAATATAACAATTTACCTGAAAGATGGAATGAATCACCCTTTGATATAATTGACCACTAACAATACAGTCTCTTGAGAAGAATCCCCAGTGAGTCCTTAAAAATGTGGCTGGCCTGGCTAGTGCACTTCCCCTAGGTAATCAAGCAGGTAGGTCCCAAGTGGTGTCATTGGAGGGCAAGTTCTTGAAAGCATCAGCAAGCGCCCACTCTTCCCTTCGTCTGTGTCCAATTCCTCGAAGTTAATGGAGCAAACAGCTATGGCCTGAGATGAGAATAAAAGCTGGTGGCTGGGCACAGCCGTTGCCTCCACTTCATTCCTCTTTTGTGTTCTCAGAATTCCCTCTCACTAGCTTTTGGTAGGGACAGTTAACTATGTGGAATAAGGGGGAGTGAACTGTAAAAAGAAAGAGTGAGAAAGCAAGCATTTTTTGCTCCCAAACACCAGCCTTGGAAAGTATCTGAAGCTTTGTCACTTGCTTCGGGCGTCCACCTGCACATGAATCAAAGGATGGGAAGGAAATAGAATTCAGCTGGGGCAGCAAATAGATGTGCAAGGATATCTCAATATCTTCACCACTGCAAGCTCAATGGCTTCTCATTGCCTGTCATGCATAGTTAGGAGGGCTTTCAGCCATGCACATTTATAAGAATTCCTCCGGATAGTTGGTTTTTTGAAATATTACTTGATGCCATATTCTTGCCTTCCCAGCACTACTGGAAATATCTGAAACAGATGACAGATATTTATAATTTTCTGTTAAGTTAGATGACTTAATTTAACAGAAAATGCTATGTCATAGCAATCACAAACATTAAATGAGTTTTAAATCCATAGATAGTAGGACTTCCCAAAGGACCTCAGCGTGTAAAGTCCTTTTGCCTCACTTGCAACCACTGATCTTCACTCATTTAATAAAGGGGGATTGAAGCTTTGAAATCCCCTACTTCTGTCTTCAGTGCCCCCCTCTCCTATTCTTCCAACTTCTCCAGAGCGCTGATCATGCTCGGAATTTTGAAAATAATCAAGAATTCCTCCTGAGCTCAGGGGTTGGAACATAAAGGGATGCTCTAAAATTACTCACTGAAGAAATTTCCCTTTTGTTTCTAAGGCACTAAATATTTTATGTTAACCCTTAATAAGAAAATTTGCATTTTATTTGAAAAGTCATAGAGAGAAGGTCAATGGAATAGAGAAGACTGCTATTAGTGGAATTTCAGGAAGACATGAAAAGACCTGCCTGATATTATATTTGTCAAAATACACAATGAAGTGACTGGTGACGTGGTCCAGATGTTGGACTGGCATTGCCTACTGGGCTTACCAGTGAAATGGATGAGTTTACATTGACTATTTTATTTGTTTATTGGTATGGATAAAGAAGATTAGAATTCCCACCTTTAATTCATTTCCAACTTAGAGGTACCTAGTATAATGCCAAATTTTGTGCTATACACTTTCACATACCCTATGACTTAATTTTCATTATAGTCTTGTGAGAGAGATAAAGTATCACCCCAGAATTACAGATGAAGAAAGCTAAGGTCCAAATAAGTTCAGTAACTTTCCCAAAATCATATGGCTAGTAGCTCAGAGTCAGATTCAATCTGGTCCGTTGCTTCTAAATCTAATGTTTCTCACAGAAGACCCCAGTTGCCTCCCTAAAAAATGACTTGTGTCTGTAACCATCTTTTCCATTCATCAATGTCATCATCATCTGCTTCTTCTTTATCCTCAGCTATTATTTATTAGTGCCTGACAGTGCACTAGCATATTTCATACTTTTCCTGTGGGACAGATTATTTCATTATCATCTCCATTGCGCAGATGAGTAAATTGTGGCTTTTTACATTTGAGTAGTTACAACTTTATTCTGACATATAGGGACCAATAAACATTCTTGGTCTATTCCCTCATCTGTATAACATCAATGGCATATAGGGTGGGTGGCTACACATATCCTAAAGTTTTTCTACATATGGTATGCCTTTTTGTATGCCTTTGAATAACCAATTTATCTTCTGTCAGTTCTTTTTTACTTTTAACTGAATTCTCTCCTGCTATAATAGAAGACCACTCATCTTGTTTGCACCCTTCCACTTTTATTCAAATGATAAACTTCACATGTGTTATTGCGTGACATTTCAGCTGCACAACCCTTTGCAATCATTATAGCCACCAGGCAAATTCAGACTGTGATTAAATATAATATGAAAGGAAGAAAGTTTTAGGTAAGAAGCAGAGCATCTTCTCTGGGGTCATTTTCTAGAAATCTGTTTTGCTGTTGCACCAATCAAGAACATATGATCATTTGTCTGCACCCATAGTGGCACTGCTGATGAACTTGTGGCTATGCCCCTGCTCACAATAGACCAGAACAAAAACTCTGCATCTTCGACCCTCCATGAAGGTATTCAACAGGGTTCTTGGAGGAAGTGAAAAAGAAGAACCAGATTATTCTTCAAATTGCAGGTGTCCATGACACCCTTGCAATTTTCTCCCACATTCTGAATGCAGAAGCTGGATAGGATTATAGGGAAATAGATGGGGAAACAGTGGAAACAGTGTCAGACTTTATTTTGGGGGGCTCCAAAATCACTGCAGATGGTGATTGCAGCCATGAAATTAAAAGATGCTTACTCCTTGGAAGGAAAGTTATGACCAACCTAGATAGTATATTCAAAAGCAGAGACATTACTTTGCCAACAAAGGTCCCTCTAGTCAAGGCTATGGTTTTTCTAGTGGTCATGTATGGATGTGAGAGTTGGACTGTGAAGAAGGCTGAGCGCCGAAGAATTGATGCTTTTGAACTGTGGTGTTGGAGAAGACTCTTGAGAGTCTCTTGGACTGCAAGGAGATCTAACCAGTCCATCCTAAAGGAGATCAGTCCTGGGTGTTCTTTGGAAGGACTGATGCTAAAGCTGAAACTCCAGTACTTTGGCAACCCCATGCGAAGAGTTGACTCATTGGAAAAGACTCTGATGCTGGGAGGGATTGGGGGCAGGAGGAGAAGGGGATGACAGAGGATGAGATGGCTGGATGGCATCACCGACTCGATGGACATGAGTCTGAGTGAACTCTGGGAGCTGGTGATGGACAGGGAGGCCTGGCGTGCTGCGATTCATGGGGTCGCAAAGAGTCGGACACGACTGAGCAACTGAACTGAACTGAACTGAATCCAAAAATGAAAAGACATGAATCCCATTCTCCCATTACTCTGCATCTAATAATTCAAGTCAGTTCCACAAACATTAGGTGCCTATGCTGTGTCATTCCCCATGCTTGCTTCTCACGGTAGATAGATGGACACGACTTGACGCCTGCTCCGAAGGAGAGAAAGGACAGGTGCATGCAATGACAGAAACGCAGGGCAGAAAGTGGCAAACGCCAGAGAAAGTCTAGGTCGTGAATGGCTGTCTTTCAGCAAGGAAACGACTAATTCTGAGTTTGTGGAGGAGGAGGAATTTGAAAGACAAAAAAAATGTTCTTCTAGGTGGAGGAAAACAGCAAGAACAAAACCCTAGAGAAATGAAAGTGTGAGACACAGCGGGCTGTATGATATGGCTGAAGCATCCGGTCCTGAAAGGGCAGAGTAGAACAGCAGCTATGAATGCAGGGTTAGGGGTTTGGACTTTATTTTATAGGTAATATAGAAGCCATCATAGTCAGTGTGTAGGGAGATAAACAGATATATGAATACATTTTATATATAATCTATCTACTTAACTCCAATATATTCATATATATCCAACACAGGAACCACTGGGATCTTTGAAGACGGGACCAGCATAATAATGAACTTAATTCACTTAATCCACTTAATTCATAAATCCTAGTAACTGCTTAAAGCACATGATATCAACCATATAATAATATCAATCCTATAATAAATAAAGAGGATACCTCTTTTTTAATAAATGGTAACATTAAAACCTAAAGGTCAAGGGGCTTGTATCTAGGAAACATTAGGCCCTTTGCATCATGTATGTTTGACTGTGAACACATCTTCTCTTTCTTCAAATTTGTCCTGTACCAAACGGCTAGTCTGTGGTTCATCGATTAGAAGGAAATCCAGGCAGAGGTCAGAGAAAGGGAAGAAGGGAGGACGCTGATGCAAAGTATGGGCAGTGGAGACAGGAAAGAATGAAACAAGGGAGCCAGAGAGGAGAGAACACATTGAAATGATGTCCTCAGGCAGTGTGGGCTTTGCTGAAGGCTCAGCTGGTAAAGAATCTGCCTGCAATGCAGGACACCCCGGTTGGATTCCTGGATCAGGAAGATCTGCTGGAGAAGGGATAGGCTACCCACTCCAGTATTCCTGGGTTTCCCTTTTGGCTTAGCTGGTAAACAATCTGCCTGCAATGCGGGAGACCTGAGTTCGATCCCTGGGTTGGGAAGATACCCTGGAGAAGGGAAAGGCTACCCACTCCAGTATTCTGGCCTGGAGAATTCCATGGACTATATAGTTCACGGGGTCGCAAAGAGTCTGACACGACTGAGCAACTTTCATTCACTCACTCACTCACATTCCTCAGGTGGTGCTGAGCAGCTGGCACCTGATTAGTCATGGGAGAGTGAAGGGGAAGGAGAAATTAATACTATTTTAAAGCCTGGGAGAAAGAAGTCTTGAGGGTTTCAGACACCTCATGAGGTCCCTGCATTCCAAAGTTATAGGTCCCTGGAATTTTGGGACCACCTGGCAGGGCTTCCTTTGACGTCAGGCTGCTGGACTGAACAACTCTCCTTGTAGGCACTGCCATAGAAGACCAGAGGCCAGAGTCACCAGCATCTCTCCACAAGGTTACAGAAATCTGTCAGGGTTTTGAAGAAAGTGATCTCTTTTCTCTGCCAGCTCCTTCAAAGCCTGGAAGCTGGGGCATCTTGCTGTCACCACGCCCGCCTGTGCACATGCAAATGCCAAGGAATTCTGCTCAACTAGGGGAGTCTGCGTCCCTCTGCTCCGGGCACCAAGTGACTGCGCATCTAGAGTTCTGAGACTAACCCCTGACCAGCTAACCCAGGACCACTTCACCTTCTGGAAGCCTAGAGAAGTAAGTAAGGGAAATCTCCCACTGCTGTGCTCACAGCTAGCTGTGCTCTGCCCAGGGGCTCTCAGGGCTCAGGCCAAAGAAACCATCTGATAATTACGGACATGGCTTCAGAGACGGAATGGCCTCTGGCTAGCTCACTAGGGTTTGGAAGTGAGATCATTTATAAGCTTGCCGTGTACAGCACTTTCAGAGCCTCACAAGGCAAAGCCTAAAAACATGATAGAATCTGTATCCTCCCTGACTAATGTGGAAGAAAATGCAGCAAGAAAATGTGGAGCTCTGGTTCTCAGCCTCTGAAAGACCACACCGACCACAGGCATCTCTGAGCTGCCCGGGACTTCTGCTTCTATACATTGGTGAAGAATTTTGTGGCCACATAGTTAAAGGTTGGATATTTTTCCCCCCTTAAAGGATTATAATAAGGAAATCATATGGTAAAGAGGCAAATATGACTCACAATTTAAATGAAGGACCTCATCAGAGTTGGTGATAGAGTAAATAAACACAATCCTTGAAGGGCTTCCTGGTGGCTCAGATGCTAAAGAATACGCCTGCAATGTGGGAGACTTGGGTTTGATCCCTAGGTTGTGAAGATCCCCTGGAGAAGGGAACGGCTACCCAGTCCAGTATTCTGGCTTGGAGAATTCCATGGACAGGAAAGCCCGGCAGGCTACAGTCCATAGGGTCACAAAGAGTCGGATAAGATTGAGTGGCTTTCACTTTCATTTTTCATATGAAGAAAACAGACAAATAGACAGTATTTACCTTGAGGCTTGGCAGGACTGGGATGGAGTGATGGAAAACAGTGCATACTTGCAAGGCATAGAGCCCAGCACAGGAAAAACCAAATTTGTCTGAGGATGGTTTCACAGAGGGGGTGATATTTAACCTTGACAAATGAATGATGGCTGGAAAAGGTGTCCCAGGGAGGGGTAACAGCTTGTGCAAAGGCTTGCCTGGTCTCTTCGCAGCGAGCAGCAGTTGTGACTGTCCATTGACGGATGACTCATCACCACCCCTTCCATCACACAGCACGCAGAATCGGAAGTCCCGCTCCATACTCAGTGGTCTGATTTTTGGCAACTCGCTGAACCTCTCCCAGGCTCCGCTTCCAGATCTGAGTTGTTCTTTCCACTTCAAAATTTCTTAACCCTTAGAATTTTTCAAATGGTGTATATATAAACTACTTAACAAGATGCTGATACATGAGTTTAATTATGTTATGACCAACTTAGACAATATATTCAAAAGCAGAGACATTATTTTGCCAACAAAGTTCCATCTAGTCAAGGCTATGGTTTTTCCAGTGGTCATGTATGGATGTGAGAGTTGGACTATAGAGAAAGCTGAGTGATGAAGAATTGATGCTTTTGAACTGTGGTGTTGGAGAAGACTCCTGAGAGTCCCTTGGACTGCAAGGAGGTCCAACCAGTCCATCCTAAAGGAGTTCAGTCCTGGGTGTTCTTTGGAAGGACTGATGTTGAAGCTGAAACTCCAATATTTTTGGCCACCTGATGTGAAGAGCTGACTCATTGGAAAAGACCCTGATGCTGGGAAAGATTGAGGGCAGGAGGAGAAGGGGACGACAAAGGATGAGATGGTTGGATGGCATCACTGACTCAATGGACATGGGTTTGGGTGGACTCCCAGAGTTGGTGATGGACAGAGAGGCCTGGTATGCTGAAGTTCATGAGGTCACAAAGAGTCGGACATGACTGAGCGACTGAACTGAACTGAACTGAACTGATAAGGAGATGAGTCTACAGTCATTTGTTCAGAAAAGGAGATATTTATGGGATGCTTGTATATACAAGACAGTATGGAAATAAGATACAAGGTAAAAGACATCATCATCAAATAACTTAAAATCTAGGTGTAGAAACAGCCATAAACATATTAATCATAAAAAGATTTAAAGAAGAAAGCAGGCCATAGTGAGGTTTGGCTAATGTAGCTGATGAATTCGTAAATGAACTAGATTGACAATTATGATAGGAAAAAAGAATAAACTGTTATATAAAAGGGAGTAACACTTAAATCAGAGTTTCAATATTTAATAAACATATTTTTCCTCTAAGTAATAAGCCATTAATTGCTGGAGAATAGGGGACGTTGCTAATAAGGAGATGAGGGAATACTGTCTTACCAGGAGTAGAATGGGGGAGAGGTAAAGGTTACATTCTAAAATTGATGCAAAGGAAGAAAACTCATGTGTGTGTGTATGTATACTCAGTTGGGTCTGACTCTTTGCAACGCCATGGACTGTAGCCCACCAGGCTCCTCTGTCCATGGGATTTTCCAGGCAAGAATACTGGAGTGGGTTGCCATTTCCTCCTCCAGGGGATCTTTCCAACCCAGAGATTGAACCCAGGTATCTTGGGTCTTCTGCACTGGCAGGAAGATTCTTTACCACTAGCACCACCTGGGAAGTCCCTGCAGAAAAGTGTTCAGCATTACTTCTCCTTGGAAATCCATTCCCTATTCCAAAGTAATTTTTGGAACCAGTGCACATACAATTGTCAACTCTGGTATGCAGCTTTCAGTTTTTAAGGAGACTGTTGTTTCTGGTTGAGCAATGAAGTACTAACCTTATACTGACAGAAAAAAAATCTTAAGACACCAGAACTGTACCAAGAGGCAGAAGGTGGTCAGTGAGAGACACCATGGGCCTTAAGATTCGAAATTATCAAAAGAAAGCGCAAACTCCAAACCACAGCTATGCTCCCTCTAAGATATGCTGTGAAGTTAAATCAGGATGCTATTCCCATTTTTAAATTATCATTTTTTTTCTTTTTTTGACAGATGCTGAGTCAATATGATTGCATTCATGTAATTTATAATACTTATAAGAGGCAATTCTCTAGTGTCTCAATGCAGTTATAGAAAGAATACTAGGCTTTCAGCTAGAAAACAGGGATATAAAGTCTCATCCTGAGCAAGCAAATGATTCTGGACACATTGCCTAAACACTGAACTTCAGATTCCTCATCCACAAATCAATAGACTGTGATGATATGATTTCTATGTAGTCTTTGATCCCTAGTATTTAATGGTTTTCTCATATTGTTAGAAAAGTTTCTAGTCATCAGCTCTTTGGTTTGGGTGCTATATTAAACGAGTAAATACACTGGGGCTCATATGGCAGATTTCTTTCTGGAGGATTCTAGGAATCTTTGGGGGCCCTAAACTCTATTTGGGCTTCAAATCCACTGGCACTGAAAAAGAGAAATTGCTGGAACTCTGAAGGGCAGATGTTAGATAACTGACTCCTACAGGCATGCTAGAAAGCAGTTATTTTAAGAGCACCACACACCAACAGCCTATAAAAAGTGATGGTAGTAATCCCATCATTTAATTATTCCAAACTAGATTCCAGAGAAAGCTACAGGCTTGAAGCACAGCTGCAGGACAGAGGACAGAGTTCAGAATCCAGAATTCAAATTCTGGAATCTTCAGGTCCTGGTTTGAGACCCAGTTCTATACATCCAACTGCATAATACAAGGCAATTTACTGAATCTCTCTCAGCCCTAATTTCTGCTCTATAAAACAGACTTCACAATGATCAGGATCATAATGTAATAAGAGCAAATGACTCAGGGTTGTGGTGACGATTGTACAAAAAGAGGTACATGAACAGTCATTATAGCTATCAGACATTGGAGAGCTTTGAAGGCAACATCCTCGCCAGTTCTAGCACCTAATAAATGGTCATCACAAGCTTACTGATGGATGGCCTGGTAAACAAGCATGACAAAAGTTGCTCTTCTCACTTCCTTAAACCTAGCAAAAGACTGGGGGCGAGAGACAAATAGAATTCATGAACGGAAGGAAACAAAAGGGTTTGGAGGGACATGGAGTGACAGATTTCTAACTTCCATGCAACATGTGTAAACGATGTGTCCCTAACGGAGTGACAGTGCCCCTGATTCTGCTGTTTCTATTTTCAGCTGCCATCACCTAGCTATCGGGAGAAGAGATAACTAGGGAAGCATGAAGACAGGAAACAGGACTTCGATGGCTTTAGATAAAGGGTCATTGTGTCTGTCAGGACCCCATCTCCACAGCACAGACATCACAATGGGTGTTTCTGGTCGGCCCAGACATGAAGTCATTCGAGTGGGATGCCGAGCCAGTGTCCTCTCTTCACAGAGTTCACACAGAGTTAATTCCGCTTGTTGCTAAGGGTTCCAGGGCCAAGATTCCATCAAATACAGATTAAAGTGTCCCCAGAACACGACAACATTGTTTGGCCAGTACCATATCCCCAACCAAAGTGCCAGAAGGGCTGTTTCAGGAAATCATTCGAAAGAGATTTCATACCCCTTACGTGCCTCTCTGAGTCAAAGCCACTGGAGAGCTGTTTAAAGGAGAGTCCTCGTGTCCTGCACCATCTAGTCACCCCACTCCCATGTTCCCACTCTCTTTCCCTGTATCACATGCTCTGCTCCATATCTGCAGCTATATTACAAAATGCTTATCATTCCTTCTCACAGAAGAAAAAAAACATCTATAGCAAACAAATGGGTACAGCCTAGGTCAGGAGTCAGTGATTATTTCCTATAATAGTGACTATTTCAGGCCTTGAGGGGAATGTACGGTCTCATCCCCACCTCCCCTCCTTATTTCCTCCTCTTCCTCCTTCTTCTACTTTCCCTTCCTGAACTCTTAGAAATGTAAGAACAACTCTTAGCTTACAGGCTACAGAAATATAGAGCTAGTGGCTTGCTGACCACTGTCTGCCAACGCCTAACCGAGGTGGTAACATATAAAACAATAACAACAGTGGCAATGTGGGATTATAGGATTTCAGTTAGGACAAAAAACAGTTGTAAGAATTCATCATTCTCACTGTAGCAACAAGAACAAGCTATATAAACTACAAAATCATAGCTGCTATCATCAGGAAACACACTAGATATAAAACCTAAGTGAAAATGAAAGTCACTCAGTCATGTAACAGTCCATAGAATTCTCCAGGCCAGAATACTGGAGTGGTAGCTGTTCCCTCCTCCAGGGAGTCTTCCCAACCCAGGGATTGAACCCAGGTCTCCCGCATTGCGGGCGGTTTGTTTACCAGCTGAGCCACCAGGGAAGCCCGATAAAACCTAGGTAAACTCAAGTCCATATAGCAACAAGTCCTTCTAAAGGAAAAGAGTGCTTTCGTTGGTTTCATCAGTGATATAAGAGGAGGGAGAATAAGGAGGAAACAGTTGGATGTTTAATGAAGTTTTAATAACAAAGTGAGCCGATGAGAAGATTTGGAACCTTAGCCAGAGAACTGGTTTGCACATACTGATCAATATGCAGGGTGAGAACTGAGAAACCCCTCTGAGGCACTTCAATCCCGTACTGAGCATGAGGCAATGGATGGCAAAAGCTGGAGCCAGCAGACGGTGTAAGGCAGAAGGTGCCAAAGGCTGGAGACAGGGTGGGAGACTGAAAGAAACTTCTGGAATCTTCTCTGAGGCTTCAGAGCATGAACATGTCTCTAAAGGCTGGAATAGGCAGTAGAGAGAGCTTAGTATCCCTCAAAAGTAGAAATCAAGGAACTTGAAAGAAAGCCCCAAATTTAGTAGCTTGCCTGCGTGCATGCTCAGTCATGTCTGACTCTTTGGACCCCATGGACTGTAACCCACCAGGTTCCTCTGTCCATGGGATTTTCCAGGCAAGAATACTGGAGCGGGTTGCCATTTCCTCCTCCAGGGGATCTTCCCAACCCAGGGATCGAGCCCACGTCTCCTGTATCTCCTGCATTGCAGGCAGATTCTTTACCTGCCTGTAGACTGTAAAGCAGAGTTTGAAAGGCCAGTTGACAGGCTGCAAACCACAAGGAGATGTCCCAAGTTGAGGTGCTCAGACTCCCAGACAGAAGAAAAATTCCTAATCCTAATCTTAAATTATTAGAAACCAGTGGTGTTTACTGTTCAGAATTGAAATGAAATAAACATAAATCCCAGACCTAGCTCGGCTACAGGCTAGATTAGCTCAAGCTTCCATACTAGCAGCCTGAGAGAAAAAGGTCGGACCTTTTCTTGGAAAAACATTATTTTAGTCTCTACAGTTATTTATATATAACATCTGAAATAAAATAACAACTAGCAGATACGTAAGGAATCAAGAAATTGTGAGGTCAAGATAATAAAGAATCAAGATAAAAAAGAAGCATGTTCAAAGATGCCCCAGATGGTGGTATATCATGAAGAGAAATATTTAAGGAATCTAGTGGAAAGCTGGGAGCACACCTAAAGAAGAAGGGAAATAGAATTTTAAAAAGAGACTATAAAAGTAAAAATGAAAAATCTGATATGATATTAAAGATGAAGAATTTATTTAAAGTGATTATCAGAAGACAGAATTAGCACAGGGAAAAAGTTAAATCATTTGAAATTACTTAAACTAAAAGACAAAGAGCAAAGGAGTGGGAAAACTCAAGAGAATGAACCATCATCTGAATAGCAAAGGGTCTAATGTACATTAATTAAGGCTGCTGAAAGAGAGAGGGAAAAACTAGGAGAGAAAATGTATTTGGTGAAATTATGGACATCAATTTTCCAAAATTAATGAAATGTATCAACTCACAGTTTCAAGAAGCTTAATAAGCAGGATATAATCAAAGCAAACCACACCTAGACACATCACACTGAAGCTAATGAGAACCTAAAGAGAAACATTTTAGAAGTAGCAAAAGAGAATAAAAGACATTTTATACACTGGTACACAAAGATAAGATTGTTGGCTTGTTTTCTTATTAGCAAAATAATGTTTTGTTTCCATGAAACAATGGAAGAACTTAAAGGGAGAAATAAATAAATAAATAAATAAACTATCAACCCAAAAGTCTATATACAGCAAAAACAGTTTCCAAAATAAAGGTGAAATAAAGTCATTTTAAGAGAACAGTTGGAAGTAACATTCCAATGTATCTTTGTACCACATCTTCTTTGCCCACTAGAAGACACACACAGAATTGGTATGTTTTCTTGGCAGGTTGACCCCTTGATCATTTTGAAATGTTTCTCTTTACAGGTGGCAATATCTCTTGCTTTGAAGTTTACTTTGTCTCCTTATAACCACTTGAACTTTCTTTTGATTAGTGTTAATTATAGTAAGAGGAACATATTTCAAGTCAGTCCTTCAATTAGTATGTGCAAGAGACAAAAAGCCTTCATTTTCCCACTATTAAGCATTTAGAAAATAGATCTTATTACTTCCAAATAATTGTACACTGTGAAATTATGTAAGAAAATCCCAAATGATGGTAAGACACCCATTATGCCCCTTCTCACTCTTCTGTAGAAAATCAGACTTGTAGCTTGCCCCTTTTGAGAAGTGAGCAAGTGATGCCTCTGCTGTGCTCGGCAGAGAAAGGCAGAAACCAATTCCAATTTTCAGACTATCACAGTATGTTTAGCTCTATAGGAAGACCTATTTTTAGATAAAACTTAGGTGTCAAGGAAATATATCGTCAAATAATCTTCGATTGGAAAGTAATCTGGTCCAAAATATCACTTCAATACAGAAGTTACCTTACTATCACCTCAAAAACATAGTCTTGCTAGTCAGAAAGGTAAAGAAATCTTCTACCACATGAGGCTAGTCTTTTCTCCAAAACGATTTAATTACATTGACAGATAACTTTTATTAGCACTTCCTCTATGTTATGCGTTTTACATACATCATTACTGATTACTCCTCGGAATAATCCCATAAGATAGGTAACTATTGCACTGTTATTTCTTTTTTGCAAACCAGAAAATTGAGGTTTAGACATAGTAAATAACTTTTCTGAATTTATCCATATAGTAAGAGTTTTTTTTTTCAAAACTCTAGCTTGTAGCTATTCGACTCTAATATTATCAATACAGTTAAAGTTTGTATAGATTTAGAGTTGGAGTATGTATATATCAGTGTGTGTGTATTGCGGTTGTTATCAGCAAAATGTACACTGCTGGTTCATACTGACTTTGCAAATTGGAACTCACTAATATTTGTGCATGATCTGTGTATAAGACACAACATGCTAATTGTATGTATCCATTCACATCTACTTATTTTTTAACTTAAATGCAAAGTTTTATAATTATCTCTATCAATTTTAAATAAGTCCTTGAATCATCCCACCTTTTTTTTTTTTTGCCTTACTGAGCCCTAATTTAATAATTTTCTTCCAGTTTTCTCTTTCATGAAGTTCGCATTTAAAAAAAATACAGAAAAGACAAAAATTCTAGCTTGAAAAGATAATGCACCCTAGTGTTCATAGCGGCACTACTTACAATAGCCAAGACATGCAAGCAACCTAAATGTCCACAGACAGAGGAACTGATAAAGAAGTGGTTTATGAATTATATATATATATATATGGAATATTACTCAGTCATTAAAAATGAAATAATGCCATTTGTAGCAACATGGAAGGACCTAGAGATTACCATACAGAGTGAACTAAGTCAGATACAGAAAGACAAACGTCATAAGACATCACTTACAAGTGGAATCTAAAAACAAAGTGATAAAAATTAACTTATTTACAAAAGAAACAGGCTAATAGGCATATACAAGTGTATGGTTACCAAAGGGGAAAAGTGCATGGGGAGGGAAAAACTGAGAGTTTGGGATTAACAGATACACACTACTATGTGTACAAAATAGATAAGCAACAGGATTTACTGTATAGCACAGGGAACCACAATCAATATGTTGTAAGATGCTCAGTTATCCCGAGTCTTAAGGCCAATGTCCCATATCTTTGTCTTTATAAGTATATGACAAATATCTATTTTCCTCTGACTTGAAGCCCATTTCATCACTGCCACCATTGCCTACCATATCTTTAACTGCTTCTAAGGATATTAATATGTTATTTAATGCATTGCTGTATACTTCATTCTTGGATTATAATAATAATCATTAATACTAAACAACAAAATGCCAGTTTATTGAAGGCTACACACCAGCTACTATGCTAAATATTTGTACGTATCATTGCATTTAACCCTAATAATATACATGAATTAGATGCTATTTCTAAAGGAGAAAAAAATGGGGATTAGCAAAGGCTAATTAATTTGTAATCCATCATCTTTTAGTCTTGGAATCATGACTCCCTAGGACTATCTGTTTTGAGCCTCAAATTAATTTTTCATCTTTTGAATTTATGACTTTCTACCAAAGCTGGGAAACAAGCCCTAGGCCACTCAAAGCTCAGATTCAAGTAGGAAAGTTTCAAGTAAGATCCAGGCAGCTGGCCAAAAGACATTACTAAGAGCCCAGCTCTCCTCTCTACACACTTTTATTTGAGTTTTCACAAGGGTGGGTCTGTGTCTGGATGGTGAAGTTGGGGCATTGTAAATGAGAAACTGTCTCTCCAGGCCAGGAGAAAGATGGGATGAAGATCAAACATGCAGGCACACACCCTTCAGGTACAAGAACAAAGGAGCAACACCCCTTCAGTGCCAAAGAGGAGAGACAGTGCACAGAAGAGGTACCTTCCGAATCTGAAAAAAGGAAAAGTTAACTCAAGCTTGAGACCATGAAGATATACAGTGCTGGTTTAAACCAGGATTGAAGAGTTCGATGATGCAAGAGACTTCAAAGGCAATGAGGAGAAATTCATATAAAATAACAGACTACTCAGCTGTCTAGGACTTCACTGGAGTTAGCTGGCCATTCATTCACTCAACAGTCCTTTGCTGAATAATCTACTGTGTGTAAGGTACTATGCACCTATTGCTGGGTTGTCTGTCATTGTTCCCATCAGAAACAGGGGTCACTATTGATATGATAATCTTGGTCACTCATGTGTTGACTGATGGAAACTACATCCTGTTGAGGCTACTTAGGTCCAAGTTTCAGAATCTAAAAGCGAAATTTATAACCTGGTCACTTTGTCCTCCAGTTAGCCCACATGGCCCTTAGGCACACGGACACCTCATGCTTTACAGTATGGTGAGCTCTCCAGGTCTCCCTTCTGTATTTAAAGACTTATTACACAACCATATCTGCCAATTCCTTTTGAAAGCATCCCTGCTGAAAGGAGTCGCCTTGCCAGAGGCCATGCCCTTTCCTGGGGTGGCCTACATACAAGGACTACTTGATGCTTCGGGATAAAGGCTTATAACCTTGTGATCCAATTCAGGACATCTCTTAAGAGTCATCTCATCTTCAGACTTCTTCATAGGGCTAGCTGATGGCACTGAATCGTGACTTCTCCCACTTCCCAATCCTATTTACTTCCCTTATTCTCCACATGTACTGATTCCAAAAACATCCCATAAACATTTGCATGCTAATATCCATATTTGACTGTTCCCTAGGGAACCCAGCCTATCATACATTTTCTTCTTTGGATCATCATTCAAATACCCAGCCTGTTCTTCTTCCTTGTCCTTTTTTCCCATATGTTGGCTTAGTTATTGAGGTGTCTATGTCTGATTATCTTAACTGTTCTCTTTAGTCTTTCTTTCCTACTGTCTTTACACAAGGCTCATATTAACTTATTCCTTCTCAGAAATCCATCTCTCTTTCATCATCTTTTTACCCATCAAGTCAGCTAGAAAATCTACATTTCACGTGTCAGGGCTTTTAAGAATATGCATTTTTTCTCTGTCTCAGAAGACTCCCAAGGTCTTCATCAATGGCTTTTATGGAAGAAATGAGACAGAATCTCTAGAACATTCTGCTTAAAAGCACTCAAATAGCTCTAAAAAGCCAGATAATTGTTGAAAATAAAAGCTACATGAGGCACCAAGTAATAAAATTTGTAAAAAGAAGATAACTTGGTTTGGAGTTTGAAAGAAGAATTTCCAACTGAAGGCTGATAAAAAATTTTCTCATAGAATGGTCAATATATTAGTTGAATTTCAAAACCTAAGAATGATTTATACATGAAATTGTGATAAGGAATTGTTTCAGGTGATGAGAAGAAAAGGCAAAAGACAAAGCTACAAAGAGACAAAGAGAGGGAGAAATATATGGAGTATGTAACGGATGCTAGCATGATGACTGGGGTGTAAAGTGTTTATAGAGAAATAGTGAAAAATAAAATTGAAAAGAATAACTAGAATATTAGTATTCCAAAGTTAAAACAAAAAGACTGGCTAGAGTGGGAAAATTCTTTGTACTTGAAAATACGATACCTTACTAAAATACAAAAATAAAATAAACAAAAGTGGGAGAGGCATATATTATCCCCCTTTAACAAATAAATAGAATAGCACATATTTCTAATGTTCTTTTCATCAGTTTCAAAGGTTTACATTTCCAAATTTTATGTCTGTTTTAGTCTTAAGGGGATCACTTGGAGGTACTTAGAGAGAGGTGAAGGCAAAACAAGTTGACCTCTCACTAGAAGAGTACTGGATTGTTTTTCTGAAGACCACAACTCTTGTCATATCCAACAATACTTGATGGTAGTATCACCATTCACTGACTCACTTCACCTAAACTCAAATTAACCTAATCCCTTCCTCCTCTGAATCTGGCATATAAATCTCTTGACTGCAAGACTTCAGTTCCTTGAAGGCAGGAATTATGTCTGAATCACCTGCACAATCCTAATGCATAACAATACTAAAATAAAATGTGCTCACCAAAACCAGCATAATAAATGAAGGACTGACAGGACCTGCTTCATAGTGAAAATCTCCATGATACAAGATTCTCCCTGAGGGAGCTCCGTTGAGCCTGCAAGTTTATGAATCTGTTTGTTGGCAAGTCACAGAAAGCAAATTTTGCTCTTCAGATGAAAAGATAATTTATTGAAAAGATAATGGAATAGTCAAAGCTTCAAGTGAAAAAGTAAACTCCTGAAGTTCAGGAAAACAACTAAGGGAACTACTTACTGGGAGTTCAGCATTAGGAGTTTGTGAGCCTTTTCTGCTAAACTGATGCCACAAACCTGACTGACTCTTCCCCTTCTAATCTCAATTCTGTGTCTCTCATTTTAACGTCAAATTCCTAAGTGGGAGAATTTGTTCCAGCTTTGGTCAACAAGTCCCTCTTCTCAGTTCAACATAGCTGGGGGTCACCAGGCAAAGAGGACATCACCTCTAGGTGGATCATCTGGACACGGGCAGCCACCCCAGAGTGCACCTTCTCTCTCCGACCTGATCAGCGTCAACTCTTACACTTTCTTCTTAGTATGATGGTGTCTAACCCCTTGGGGCTGCTTCCATGTCCTAAATTCTTCCTAGAGTCTTACGTATATTGACTCACTCAATCTGCACAATGGCTTATGAGGTGGTACAGTTGTTTTTGCCATTTTAAAGATGAAGCACCTGAGCTACAGAGAAAATAATTTGCCCAAGATTATCTATCCACTGACCACTTGGCAGAACCTGGATTCAAATCTGGTCGATTTTTAAATTTCAGAGCCTGAGACATTAAGTAATATGCTGGAAGGCTTAGAGTCAGAGCCATGCGAATTTCCACCTAGCCATATAAGGTCTTCACTCAACAACCAGATTATAAAGTCTTCACCAGCTGTCCCACATTTTTCTTCTTTTCAAGTCCCAACAGTGAAAAACATAGGGCTGGGTCCTGGGAGGTTCTTATTAAACTTGCTGACTGATTCCATAAAATCTGTACTCCACCCGCCTTGATAATACTCAATTCACACACAGCCTTTTCATCATTTTATTTCCTTCTTTTCATTAAATACTGAATAGTTAGGTTTTAACTCCTCTCCAACCTCTATTTCCTGGAGATTTCTAGCACTATACTAATATTTGGAAAAATACATATTTGTAGTCACTCATCCATTCATTTAAATTTGCCTACTAAGTGCCAAGTAGCTAAAAACTGTTAGAAAAACAGAAACAAATAAGTCTAAGCCACTGTTCCAAAGGAGACTGCATAGCTTGATGTGAAAGAAGAAAATGCAAGCCAAATGAAATAATTTGATTATTAATAAGATTAATAGAGAAGGTCTGCCATCTTCAACCTTACGCCCACCTACGCATCAAGAGCCGTAATCAGTGATGGACATCTGCCTTCCCCATCATGGATGAACAGTGAATGCCTGGGGCTAAGGCCAACCCTTCACCTTGTGTAGCGGATCATCTCTCTCACCTACCCAATGGCAACCCTCTCTCTTTTATCATCAAATCTTCCTCTCTGTTGGATTACTCCCTCCAATGCACAATCATGTTATTCTTCCTTCCAGATTAAAACACACACATGAAAACCACAGAAAAACTCTCTTAACCTACCCTTTCTCTCCTGTTAACTCATAGTCCTCTGTTCCCTTTCACAGCAAACTTCACAAAGATATTTATTTAATCTTTCTCTCATTTTCTCTTACACTCACTCCTAATAGGCTTTTGCATTGTCAAAGTGATCGGTGAGTTTCGTGTTGCCAAATTCAAGGATCAATTCTCAGTCTCCATCGAACTTGATCTGTTGACACGCACCTCACAAGATCCAAAGACAAATGATACTATGGTTGTTCTGCTCCAGCTGTCAGACTGTTTCCTTTCAAGAACTGAAATCTGCCTACTTGAAGTCTGCAAAAACTGGTCCCTGCTCCGACTTTTGGAACACCACTGAAAAAGCTTATCCTCTCTTTCAGGCAGGTTTTTCCACGATTTGAGAGAGTTCTGTGTCCTGCACAAGCACACCTTTTCCCTAAACATCACATGTATTCAATGGGTTTCTGACAATCAGTAAAGTCAATCATGACCCGAATGCAAGAAGGAACTATTTATCACTTTAGTTGTTCAAACAACAGATGTTTCTTGAGTGTCTTGTTTTAGGCACAATTTTACACAATGGGGGTATGGCAGTGAGCAAAACAGACATATCACCTGCCCTCAGGGAACTCACAGAGTAAATTCTATTGAAAAATGATTGCAATACTCTAGGTCAATGATCCCCAGCCTTTTTGGCACCAGGGACTGGTTTCATGGAAGACAATGCTTCCACGGACCAGGATGGGAGTGGTTTGGGATGATTCAAGAGCATGGCAATTATTGTGCACTTTATTTCTATTATTATTAATTATATCAGCTCCACCTCTGATCATCAGGCATTAGACCCCAGAGGTTGAGGACCCCTTCATTCTTCTCATGTTTTATACATATTAATGCCTACATTTAGTGGGATAATGCTCTGAATTATGATCTAGCACATTTTTTCATCTCCAAAATGCCCTTTTCCCTTCCATTCTGCATTTCCCAGCCGAAGGCTATAGAAAGATGACAGAAAATAATCCAGAAGGAACAACCAGTCAAGCTGATGGCTTTTAGTTCCAAAGGAGATTATTTTTAGCTTGTAGCAAAAACAATGGTCATGAATAATGAGCTGCAACTAAGCATCTGGTAAAGTTTCCCAAATTCTACGTTTTAAATCATAAGAGAAACATCTGTAGGACTCAGAACGTGGAGTCTATATAATAAACCTAAAATAGGAAGCGATAGAGTGAGCAACTACAGAAATTCTAAGCCCCATCCCACTGATGCTGGGAAAGACTGAAGGCAGGAGGAGAAGGGGACAACAGAGGATGAGATGGTTGGATGGCATCACTGACTCGATGGACATGAGTTTGAGGAAGCTCCAGGAGTTGGTGACGGACAGGGAAGTCTCGCATCCATGGGGTTGCAAAGAGGGTGACATGACTGAGCAACTGAACTGAACTGAAGCCACATTCACTGGCTTTTCATCCAAGCCTGCAAAGATAGTTTCCCATGAT